>NC_048582.1:2495821-2510821 GCF_013265735.2 Oncorhynchus mykiss | reverse complement strand
AAAATATTAGTTGGTACGGAAAGTCTACACATTCTAGTTATCAGATTCACATGGAATTGATGTGCAAATTAAATGTTTAAATATGAAACTATTTGTGAAAAGACTAAATGTAATTTTATCTGCTAAATGAGAGAATTGGTTTTCATGAGTGCTCAACTCAGTGGCCCCGCCCATGTGAACAGACTTTGGTTGTAAAACTATGACACACACCCTTCTCTCCACCGCTATATAAGCTCTTTCCGAAAATATCACATTTGTGTTCCCGAGGACGTGAGGACGATGGTCCAGACGTTAAAAGGGCTAATATCTGGCCTAGGGTCGTCCGGGTTAGGGAGGGTTTGGCCAGTAGGGATATCCTTGTCTCGTCGCGCACTAGCGACTCCTGTGGCGGGCCGGGCGCAGTGCACGCTAACCAAGGTCACCAGCTGCACAGTGTTTCCTCCGACACATTGGTTGCGGCTGTTCTTCCCGGTTGGATGCGCGCTGCGTTAAGAAGCAGTGCGCGGCTTGGTTGGGTTGTGTTTCGGAGGACGCATGGCTTTCGATCTTCGTCTCTCCCGAGCCCGTACGGGAGTTGTAGCGATGAGACAAGATAGTAGCTACTAACAATTGGAAACCACGAAATTGGGGAGAAAAAGGGGTTAAATTTAAAACAAAAAAAAGGGCTATGAACTTTGAACTCATAAAAGACTAAAGAAGTGATAGCTCCTAGCCGTTGAGTGAGCAGCACCAGCTGTAAATGTGGGCTAAGAATGGACGGACAAAGTATCTCTTCTACCAAACACATGACGGTACTACAACTCAGCCGTTCTACCAGACATTCTTCAGAGGACAGGAAGATCTCTGTTGGGCAACCCGGCCTTCCATCTACGGACCAACCTATTGAGGCACAACTCAGAGTAAATATTCCTTGCATTTTCCTTTTCCTAATGGGCGGTTATTTAGAATGCATAAGATTCTGTGTTTACGGTGGCATAGCTTTACAAGGTCTGATCAGAGCCCAGATCCCTTTGTTCCTCAGTCTTCCCGCCCTTTCATTCAAAACCCAACCCCCTTTCTTTGTGTAACCAGCCGTCACAAAGGTTCCGTCCACCAGGGACGTTTTCTTACATGACATAATTAGTAATCAATTTAATGACCCATCCTGTGTATGTGTAATTCTGTGTGATTGTTTGAGTATTTAGTAAATAAGGTGATGATTAAAGGTTGATGATTAAATATTGACTGCTATTGAGGTAAAAGATTACCAGGTCTTTAAGAGTTTATTCGGAAGATAACAGCTCTATAAATATTATTTCGTGGTGCCCCGGACTTTCTAGTTAATTACATTTACATGATTAGCTCAATCAGGTGATATTAATTACAGAGAAATTATTTTATAGAATAGCATGTCATATCACTTATCAATCCGGCATAGCAAAGACACGACCACGGCTTAAAGTGGTCCTATGGACAGATACTCCAAACTGTGGAGCTTTGCAGCTCCTTCAGGGTTTTCTTTGGTCTCTTTGTTGCCTCTCTGATTAATGCCCTCCTTGCCTGGTCTGTGAGTTTTGGTGGGCGGCCCTCTCTTGGCAGGTTTGTTGTTGTTCCATATTCTTTCCATTTTTTAAATAATGGATTTAACGGTGCTCTGTGAGATGTTCAAAGTTTCTGATATTTCTTTTTGTATAACCCAACCCTGATCTGTACTTCTCCACAACTTTGTCCCTGACCTGTTTTTGTAGAGCTCCTTGGTCTTCATGGTGCCGCTTGCTTGGTGGTGCCCCTTGCTTTAGTGGTGTTGGGGCCTTTCAGAACAGGTGTATATATACTGAGATCATGTGACACTTAGATTACACACAGGTGGACTTTATTTAACTAATTAGGATCTTATTTAGGGGGGGATGAATACATATGCAAATACCACTTTTCCAATTATTTAAATTTCACTTCACCAATTTTGACTATTTTGTGTTTGTCCATTCCATGAAATACAAATAGAAATCCATTAAATTCCAGGTTGTAAATAATAATAAAATAGGAAAAACGCCAAGGGGGGTGAAGACTTTTGCAAGGCACTGTAGTTAACCACTGCTATATATCTATACACTGTGTAGGGAAAAAGGTGCCATTTTGGGACACAATTGTAAGGATCAATAACTTCTATGAGTCATTTATCAGGCTGCATTACTCTTGTGTACAGCAACTTATTGTGCACTTAGTTCAGCACTGCTACAGTATAATGTATCTGCTATATGCTGGATGTCAACCTCCCTCCCTCCCTCCAGACCAGACCAGAACCTCAGAAACTGTTGAATGTGAACCTCTCTCCCTCCAGACCAGACCAGAACCTCAGACCAGAACCTCAGAAGCTGTTGGATGTCAACCTCCCTCCCTCCAGACCAGACCAGAACCCCAGAAACTGTTGGATGTCAACCTCCCTCCCTCCACACCAGACCAGAACCTCAGAAGCTGTTGGATGTCAACCTCTCTCCCTCCAGACCAGACCAGAACCTCAGACCAGAACCTCAGAAGCTGTTGGATGTCAACCTCCCTCCCTCCAGACCAGACCAGAACCCCAGAAACTGTTGGATGTCAACCTCCCTCCCTCCACACCAGACCAGAACCTCAGAAGCTGTTGGATGTCAACCTCCCTCCCTCCACACCAGACCAGAACCTCAGAAACTGTGGAATGTGAACCTCCCTCCCTCCAGACCAGAACCTCAGAAACTGTTGGATGTGAACCTCCCTCCCTCCAGACCAGACCAGAGCCTCAGAAACTGTTGAATGTGAACCTCCCTCCCTCCAGACCAGACCAGACCCTCAGAAACTGTTGGATGTGAACCTCCCTCCCTCCAGACCAGACCAGACCCTCAGAAACTGTTGGATGTGAACCTCCCTCCCTCCAGACCAGACCAGACCCTCAGAAACTGTTGGATGTGAACCTCCCTCCCTCCAGACCAGACCAGAACCTCAGAAGTTGTTGGACGTCAACCTCCCTTTCTCCAGACCAGACCAGAACCTCAGAAACTGTTGGATGTGAACCTCCCTCCCTCCAGACCAGACCAGAACCCCCGAAACTTTTGGATGTGAACCTCCCTCCAGACCAGACCAGAACCTCAGAAACTGTTGGATGTGAATATCACTCCCTCCAGACCAGACCAGAACCTCAGAAGTTGTTGGACGTCAACCTCCCTTTCTCCAGACCAGAACCTCAGAAACTGTTGAATGTGAACTTCCCTCTCTTCAGACCAGACCAGAACCTCAGAAACTGTTGGATGTGAACTTCCGTCCCTCCAGACCAGACCAGAACCTCAGAAACTGTTGGATGTGAACCTCCCTCCATCCAGACCAGACCAGACCCTCAGAAACTGTTGGATGTGAACCTCCCTCCCTCCAGACCAGACCAGAACCTCAGAAGTTGTTGGACGTCAACCTCCCTTTCCCCAGACCAGACCAGAACCTCAGAAACTGTTGGATGTGAACCTCCCTCCCTCCAGACCAGACCAGAACCTCAGAAACTGTTGGATGTGAACCTCCCTCCCTCCAGACCAGACCAGAACCTCAGAAACTGTTGAATGTGAACCTCCCTCCCTCCCTCCAGACCAGAACCTCAGAAACTGTTGGATGTGAACCTCCCTCCAGACCAGACCAGAACCTCAGAAACTGTTGAATGTGAAACTCCCTCCCTCCAGACCAGACCAGAACCTCAGAAACTGTTGAATGTGAACCTCCCTCCTTCCAGACCAGACCAGAACCTCAGAAACTGTTGGATGTCAACCTCCCTCCCTCCAGACCAGACCAGAACCTCCGAAACTGTTGAATGTAAACCTCCCTCCAGATCAGAGCAGAGCTGATACGTTCTGACCTTAGTTCCTTTGTTTTGTCTTTGTTTTAGTATGGTCAGGGGTGCGAGTTGGGTGGGTGGTCTATGTTTGTTTTTCTATGTTGTGTTTTGCGTTTGGCCTGGTATGTTTCTCAATCAGAGGCAGTTGTCTCTGATTGAGAATCATACTTAGGTAGCCTGTTTTCCCACCTGGGTTTCGTGGGTGTTTATTTTCTGTTCTGGGTTTTTCCAGCACCATTCAGGACTGTTCGTCTGTCGTGTCATTTATTGTTTCAGTGTTCTTTTTTTAAGAATATGGACACTTCCCACGCTGCACCTTGGTCCTCACCTCCTTCCACCTACGACGACGCTCGTTACAACAGCCTCTTAAAACTGTTGAATGTAAACCTCCCTCCAGATCAGAGCAGAGCCTCAGAAGCTGTTGAATGTGAACCTCCCTCCCTCCAGATCAGAGCCTCAGAAACTGTTGAATGTGAACCTCCCTCCCTCCAGATCAGAGCAGAGCCTCATCATTTTTTTTTTTTTGATATTTTCTAGAAGGATCTTAATAAGACCTTTCTAGCAGAGCTTTTACTCAGGGTGTGTTTAGTCGTCCCAGACATTTGATCTACTTTATTTCTGTTTCTATATTGTATTTATGTTATTAATACAACGCTGCCTTAGTCACTCATATCATCTATTATCTTACCATTGTCTCATTTAGTTTAGTTCATGTTATTAATATAACACTGCCTTAGTCACTCATATCATCTATTATCTTACCATTGTCTCATTTAGTTTAGTTCATGTTATTAATATAACTCTGCATTAGTCACTCATATCATCTATTATCTTACCATTGTCTCAATTAGTTTAGTTCATGTTATTAATATAACACTGCCTTAGTCACTCATATCATCTATTATCTTACCATTGTCTCATTTAGTTTAGTTCATGTCTCGGCATAGAAACGTTTTTTTGTTTTATTTCATCTTTCTCACTTTTTTTTAAATTATTTTATTTGTTAAAAAAAACACATTAAAATCCATTTGTTGTAGATCTATAAATAAAGTTGTATTTGATCCCTGGTGCTTCACAGACATCCTGCTAAGTGTCTGTACAGAAGCCACAGTGCTTCTGTACTACTTCTGGTCATTAACATCCTCACAATCCTCTCTCTCGCCACAAGGCCAGCTTGACCCACTTCCTGGTTTTTTTATTTTTTTTATTAGGCATTGTTCATCTGCAGCATGTCTGTCTGGATGCATCTGGTCTTTTTAGCTCAGTGGGACACAGGGAGGCCATTGTCAGCTATTCAGAGTACAAAAGCAGAGGCTATATCTTTTGACAGATCTGTGCTTACATCTGTGTTCGATCACGTGAGAGGAGCTGAACCACGGAAAGATACGCATCTCATAGTTAAATTATATTTATTGATTGTAATAGAGTTAGTTTAAAGAGACATTTACTCTGTACTGATTCTTTTTTTCCTGATAATAATTTGTGACACTAATTCATCTATTTATGTAATTTATGTCTGTCATGAGACACGACAAGCAACTTCACCTTCACCGTCCTCAACAACCAGCTAGCTACGGAGAACTGAGATACGGTGACTAGAGGCTAGGAGTTGTTCACCTTCCTCTACAACCAGCTAGCTACGGAGAACTGAGACATGGTGACTAGAGGCTAGGAGTTTATCACTGTCCTCTACAACCAGCTAGCTACGGAGAACTGAGACACGGTGTCTAGAGGCTAGGAGTTGTTCACCGTCCTCTACAACCAGCTAGCTACGGAGAACTGA
Organism: Oncorhynchus mykiss; assembly: GCF_013265735.2. NCBI lineage: Eukaryota > Metazoa > Chordata > Actinopteri > Salmoniformes > Salmonidae > Oncorhynchus > Oncorhynchus mykiss. The sequence goes on along the minus strand of NC_048582.1, from coordinate 2,505,209 downwards.
GACATGGTGACTAGAGACTAGGAGTTTATCTCCGTCCTCTACAACCAGCTAGCTACGGAGAACTGAGACACGGTGACTAGAGGCTAGGAGTTTATCCCCGTCCTCTACAACCAGCTAGCTACGGAGAACTGAGACATGGTGACTATGGCCATGTTACCTGACCAGGACAAAACTCTAATGTCTCCTGGACCTATAGTAATGTCTCCTGGACCTATATCAATGTCTCCTGGACCTATAGTAATGTCTCCTGGACTAATGTCCTGGACCTATAGTAATGTCTCCTGGACCTATAGTAATGTCTCCTGGACCTATAGTAATGTCTCCTGGACCTATAGTAATGTCCTGGACCTATAGTATTGTCTCCTGGGCCTATAGTAATGTCCCACTTCCTGGACCTATAGTAATGTCTCCTGGACCTATAGTAATGTCCCACTTCCTGGACCTATAGTAATGTCTCCTGGACCTATAGTAATGTCCCACTTCCGGGACCTATAGTAATGTCTCCTGGACCTATAGTAATGTCCCACTTCCTGGACCTATAGTAATGTCCTGGACCTATAGTAATGTCCTGGACCTATAGTCATGTCCCATCTCCTGGACTTTTAGTAATGTCTCCTGGACCTATAGACCTATAGTAATGTCCCATCTCCTGGACTTTTAGTAATGTCTCCTGGACCTATAGTAATGTATCCTGGACCTATAGTAATGTCTCCTGGACCTATAGTAATGTCCTGGACCTATAGTAATATCTTCTGGACCTATAGTAATGTCTCCTGGACCTATAGTAATGTCCCATCTCCTGGACCTATAATAATGCCCTGGACCTATAGTAATGTCTCCTGGACCTATAGTAATGTCTCCTGGACCTATAGTAATGTCCTGGACCTATAGTAATGTCTCCTGGACCTATAGTAATGTCTCCTGGACCTATAGTAATGTCTCCTGGACCTATAGTAATGTCCTGGACCTATAGTAATGTCTCCTGGACCTATAGTAATGTCTCCTGGACCTATAGTAATGTCCCATCTCCTGGACCTATAATAATGCCCTGGACCTATAGTAATGTCTCCTGGACCTATAGTAATGTCTCCTGAACCTATAGTAATGTCTCTTGGACCTATAGTAATGTCCTGGACCTATAGTAATGTCTCCTGGACCTATAGTAATGTCTCCTGAACCTATAGTAATGTCTCCTGGACCTATAGTAATGTCCTGGACCTATAGTAATGTCTCCTGGACCTATAGTAATGTCCCATCTCCTGGACCTATAATAATGCCCTGGACCTATAGTAATGTCTCCTGGACCTATAGTAATGTCTCCTGGACCTATAGTAATGTCTCCTGGACCTATAGTAATGTCTCCTGGACCTATAGTAATGTCCTGGACCTATAGTAATGTCTCCTGGACCTATAGTAATGTCCTGGACTTATAGTAATGTCCTGGACCTATAGTAATGTCTCCTGGACCTATAGTAATGTCCTGGACCTATAGTAATGTCTCCTGGACCTATAGTAATGTCCTGGACCTATAGTAATGTCTCCTGGACCTACAGTAACGTCTCATCTGTTATAATGACAGGGTCCAGTTCTCGCGTTATATTTAGGATTTTCTTCAGTTTGATTTATTGTTTAATATACAGTTGGACCAAATAAATGTCGTCCCCTGGGGGGACAATAAAGTTGGCTGTAGTAAACTTCTCCTGCTGCCTCAGAATGGGTAGCCAACATTCTGGGGTGTTTATGAGTTAGAACTGTAGAAAAACAATACCATAAAATACAACTTTATTCATCCCAAAGGGGCAATTCGTTCCGGATGCTTCAAACAGGACAAACACACTGACAGTATCCAAGGTTTTATTTAAACACTTTTTCTCACCTGAGACTGAGACCTGAGACTTTGGCTTCGTCCTAAATGGTACACTATTCCCTACATAGTGCACTTCTTTTGACCAGAGCCCTACGGGAATAGTGTGTCGTTTTTTGGGATGCACACAAACACTATGATCCTGCTGGATTTCTTTTACATAGAATACTGTGCTGTAGCTGTGATGTCATACATGAGCCAGAACACTGTGTTGTAGCTGTGATGTCATACAGGAGACAGAACACTGTGTTGTAGCTGTGATGTCAAACAGGAGACAGAACACTGTGTTGTAGCTGTGACGTCATACTAGAGACAGAACACGGTGTTGTAGCTGTGATGTCAAACAGGAGACAGAACACTGTGTTGTAGCTGTGACGTCATGCTAGAGACAGAACACGGTGTTGTAGCTGTGATGTCATACAGGAGACAGAACACTGTGTTGTAGCTGTGATGTCATACTAGAGAAAGAATACTGATTAGTGGTTAGTGGGGTTTAGGTTGAGATTTAATAGGAGGTGGAACTTTTCTCCATGTACTTTCTTCACAGCGGTTCTTTTAACTCTAACAGCCATGATTAAAACTACTCCTCAACATGACAACAACCATGGGAGCATGACAAGACAACACAAACAGATCTAGAACTAAAGATAAACTGAGGAGGGGGAGTTTAACTGAAAGAAGAGAGGAGGGGGGAGTTTAACTGATAGAAGAGAGGAGGGGGAGTTTAACTGATAGAAGAGAGGAGGGGGAGTTTAACTGAAAGAAGAGAGGAGGGGGGAGTTTAACTGATAGAAGAGAGGAGGGGGAGTTTAACTGATAGAAGAGAGGAGGGGGGAGTTTAACTGATAGAAGAGAGGAGGGGGAGTTTAACTGATAGAAGAGAGGAGGGGGAGTTTAACTAATAGAAGAGAAGAGGGGGGAGTTTAACTAATAGAAGAGAGGAGGGGGGAGTTTAAATGATAGGAGAGAGGAGGGGAAGTTTAACTGATAGAAGAGAGGAGGGGGAGGGGGTTTGAGTGAAAGAGGAGAGGGGGTGTTTGAATTGGGCCTGGGGTGGTTTTCAAAGACGTGTGTCATGGGGGGGGGGGTGGTAATTTTAATGATTTTCTAAGGGGTTTAGGGGTATATGGATTGAAGAGACCAGACCAGACACAGCCTGCTAGCTCTGTTTGTAATATAATAATAATCTGTGACTCAACCACAGCACCATTAGCCACATTTCACTACACCCGCAACAACATCTGCTAAACATGTGTATGTGACCAATAATATTTTATTTGAAAAATTAACATCTGTTTGTTCAGAAGGAGCTGGAATAGAACCAGCATTCTCCTTCCTTCTCCCCTCCCTCCTTTCCCTCATTGTCGTCTCCCCTTCCTCCTCCTTCCCCCTTTACCCTCTCTATCCCCTTCCCTTCCCCCTTCTCTCTCCTCATCCCCCCTCTCCCTTCTAGTTCACTTCCACTCTCCAGGTAGGTCTTTATCCCTGTCTTCCACTCTCCAGGTAGGTCTTTATCCCTGTCTTCCCAGGTAGGTCTTTATCCCTGTCTTCCACTCTTCAGGTAGGTCTTTATCCCTGTCTTCCACTCTCCAGGTAGGTCTTTATCCCTGTCTTCCACTCTTCAGGTAGGTCTTTATCCCTGTCTTCCCAGGTAGGTCTTTATCCCTGTCTTCCCAGGTAGGTCTTTATCCCTGTCTTCCACTCTTCAGGTAGGTCTTTATCCCTGTCTTCCCAGGTAGGTCTTTATCCCTGTCTTCCACTCTTCAGGTAGGTCTTTATCCCTGTCTTCCCAGGTAGGTCTTTATCCCTGTCTTCCACTCTTCAGGTAGGTCTTTATCCCTGTCTTCCACTCTTCAGGTAGGTCTTTATCCCTGTCTTCCACTCTCCAGGTAGGTCTTTATCCCTGTCTTCCCAGGTAGGTCTTTATCCCTGTCTTCCACTCTTCAGGTAGGTCTTTATCCCTGTCTTCCACTCTCCAGGTAGGTCTTTATCCCTGTCTTCCCAGGTAGGTCTTTATCCCTGTCTTCCACTCTCCAGGTAGGTCTTTATCCCTGTCTTCCACTCTTCAGGTAGGTCTTTATCCCTGTCTTCCCAGGTAGGTCTTTATCCCTGTCTTCCACTCTTCAGGTAGGTCTTTATCCCTGTCTTCCCAGGTAGGTCTTTATCCCTGTCTTCCACTCTTCAGGTAGGTCTTTATCCCTGTCTTCCCAGGTAGGTCTTTATCCCTGTCTTCCACTCTTAAGGTAGGTCTTTATCCCTGTCTTCCACTCTTAAGGTAGGTCTTTATCCCTGTCTTCCACTCTTCAGGTAGGTCTTTATCCCTGTCTTCCCAGGTAGGTCTTTATCCCTGTCTTCCACTCTTAAGGTAGGTCTTTATCCCTGTCTTCCCAGGTAGGTCTTTATCCCTGTCTTCCACTCTTAAGGTAGGTCTTTATCCCTGTCTTCCACTCTTAAGGTAGGTCTTTATCCCTGTCTTCCACTCTTCAGGTAGGTCTTTATCCCTGTCTTCCACTCTCCAGGTAAGTCTTTATCCCTGTCTTCCACTCTTCAGGTAGGTCTTTATCCCTGTCTTCCACTCTTCAGGTAGGTCTTTAACCCTGTCTTCCACTCTTCAGGTAGGTCTTTATCCCTGTCTTCCCAGGTAGGTCTTTATCCCTGTCTTCCACTCTTCAGGTAGGTCTTCATCCCTGTCTTCCACTCTTCAGGTAGGTCTTTAACCCTGTCTTCCCAGGTAGGTCTTTATTCCTGTCTTCCACTCTTCAGGTAGGTCTTTATCCCTGTCTTCCACTCTTCAGGTAGGTCTTTATCCCTGTCTTCCACTCTTCAGGTAGGTCTTTATCCCTGTCTTCCACTCTTCAGGTAGGTCTTTATCCCTGTCTTCCTCTCTTCAGGTAGGTCTTTATCCCTGTCTTCCCAGGTAGGTCTTTATCCCTGTCTTCCACTCTTCAGGTAGGTCTTTATCCCTGTCTTCCCAGGTAGGTCTTTATCCCTGTCTTCCACTCTTCAGGTAGGTCTTTATCCCTGTCTTCCACTCTTCAGGTAGGTCTTTATCCCTGTCTTCCCAGGTAGGTCTTTATCCCTGTCTTCCACTCTTCAGGTAGGTCTTTATCCCTGTCTTCCTCTCTTCAGGTAGGTATTTATCCCTGTCTTCCACTCTTCAGGTAGGTCTTTATCCCTGTCTTCCCAGGTAGGTCTTTATCCCTGTCTTCCACTCTTCAGGTAGGTCTTTATCCCTGTCTTCCACTCTTCAGGTAGGTCTTTATCCCTGTCTTCCACTCTTCAGGTAGGTCTTTATCCCTGTCTTCCACTCTTCAGGTAGGTCTTATCCCTGTCTTCCACTCTTCAGGTAGGTCTTTATCCCTGTCTTCCCAGGTAGGTCTTTATCCCTGTCTTTCACTCTTCAGGTAGGTCTTTATCCCTGTCTTCCACTCTTCAGGTAGGTCTTTATCCCTGTCTTCCCAGGTAGGTCTTTATCCCTGTCTTCCACTCTTCAGGTAGGTCTTTATCCCTGTCTTCCACTCTCCAGGTAGGTCTTTATCCCTGTCTTCCACTCTTCAGGTAGGTCTTTATCCCTGTCTTCCACTCTTCAGGTAGGTCTTTAACCCTGTCTTCCACTCTTCAGGTAGGTCTTTATCCCTGTCTTCCCAGGTAGGTCTTTATCCCTGTCTTCCACTCTTCAGGTAGGTCTTTATCCCTGTCTTCCCAGGTAGGTCTTTATCCCTGTCTTCCACTCTTCAGGTAGGTCTTTAACCCTGTCTTCCACTCTTCAGGTAGGTCTTTATCCCTGTCTTCCCAGGTAGGTCTTTATCCCTGTCTTCCACTCTTCAGGTAGGTCTTTATCCCTGTCTTCCACTCTTCAGGTAGGTCTTTATCCCTGTCTTCCCAGGTAGGTCTTTATCCCTGTCTTCCACTCTTCAGGTAGGTCTTTATCCCTGTCTTCCCAGGTAGGTCTTTATCCCTGTCTTCCACTCTTCAGGTAGGTCTTTATCCCTGTCTTCCCAGGTAGGTCTTTATCCCTGTCTTCCACTCTTAAGGTAGGTCTTTATCCCTGTCTTCCACTCTTAAGGTAGGTCTTTATCCCTGTCTTCCACTCTTCAGGTAGGTCTTTATCCCTGTCTTCCCAGGTAGGTCTTTATCCCTGTCTTCCACTCTTAAGGTAGGTCTTTATCCCTGTCTTCCACTCTTCAGGTAGGTCTTTATCCCTGTCTTCCCAGGTAGGTCTTTATCCCTGTCTTCCACTCTTCAGGTAGGTCTTTATCCCTGTCTTCCACTCTTCAGGTAGGTCTTTATCCCTGTCTTCCACTCTTCAGGTAGGTCTTTATCCCTGTCTTCCACTCTCCAGGTAGGTCTTTATCCCTGTCTTCCACTCTTCAGGTAGGTCTTTATCCCTGTCTTCCCAGGTAGGTCTTTATCCCTGTCTTCCACTCTCCAGGTAGGTCTTTATCCCTGTCTTCCACTCTTCAGGTAGGTCTTTATCCCTGTCTTCCACTCTTCAGGTAGGTCTTTATCCCTGTCTTCCCAGTTAGGTCTTTAACCCTGTCTTCCACTCTCCAGGTAGGTCTTTATCCCTGTCTTCCTCTCCAGGCCCTGCATTAGACCGGCATCCTGACTGGGGGGTAATTATACATCACAGCACGCTGCAGAAACAGGAGATCGGCTCCTACCCTATGGGTCCTTCTCGCTGGGACAAGGCTATCCCCCCTCCCTCCCTCCAGTACAGGTTTGATACAGAACAGGAGATCGGCTCCTACCCTATGGGTCCTTCTGGTTGGGACAAGGCTATCCCCCCTCCCTCCCTCCAGTACAGGTTTGATACAGAACAGAGGTCCAGAGACAGTTAGAGAGACTTCCTGAATCTCTCTCCTTCCTCTCTGATGCAATGAGCCTGTATGCAGCAGATACACAGACTGATGATGATTTAATTTAGAAGCTAAGAGATGATGGAGGTCGATTTCTCATTCCTTTATTCTGTTATCTTTCTTTAATCGGTGGGGGGGGGGGGCATTTCAATGTCCCCTCAAGGATAGTCATTCTTTTGTTGTCTCATTTCCGCGAAGAGTTTTGACTCTTGCAGTGACGTCTCTGTTATAATCAAAAACCCGAGGGCCTAAGTTAATTGTCGGTTTAAAGTATTTTGAGATTTTTCCACAAACAGAGATCATACCAAGTGATGCTGAGTATAAGTCAAACCCAGAGAGATGGACAGTATGAGTCAAACCCAGAGATGGACAGAATGAGTCAAACCCAGAGAGATGGACAGAATGAGTCAAACCCAGAGAGATGGACAGAATGAGTCAAACCCAGAGAGATGGACAGAATGAGTCAAACCCAGAGATGGACAGAATGAGTCAAACCCAGAGAGATGGACAGAATGAGTCAAACCCAGAGATGGACAGAATGAGTCAAACCCAGAGAGATGGACAGAATGAGTCAAACCCAGAGAGATGGACAGAATGAGTCAAACCCAGAGAGATGGACAGTATAAGTCAAACCCAGAGAGATGGACAGAATGAGTTAAACCCAGAGAGATGGACAGTATGAGTCAAACCCAGAGAGATGGACAGTATGAGTCAAACCCAGAGAGATGGACAGAATGAGTCAAACCCAGAGAGATGGACAGAATGAGTCAAACCCAGAGAGATGGACAGTATGAGTCATACCCAGAGAGATAGACAGTAGTATTTATATCTAATGTCTTCAGACAGCTGGAGGATAGACAGCAGTATTTATATCTAATGTCTTCAGACAGACAGCTGGAGGACAGACAGCAGTATTACAATCTAATGTCTTCAGACAGACAGCTGGAGGATAGACAGTAGTATTTATATCTAATGTCTTCAGACAGACAGCTGGAGGATAGACAGTAGTATTTATATCTAATGTCTTCAGACAGCTGGAGGATATACAGTAGTATTTATATCTAATGTCTTCAGACAGTACAAATACACAATGTCCCTCCAATACAGTACAAATACACAATGTCCCTCCAATACAGAAGCCTGGTCCAGAGAGGCTGAGAACTGAAATCACGTCAGATGCCATGGGGGAACGGCCGATACATCTGGAGACTGACGTGGGCAGCCCGAGAGCTGTGAGATCATAGAGTTAGATGATTGAGGAAGTTGAACAAATGTGAGATTCTAATTGGATAGATTTTTGGAACAGTAGGTGGGGCCTGTGCTGGACCGTGTCACGCCCTGACCCTAGATTGTGTTTCTATTTTTCGTTTAGTCAGGGTGTGATGTGGGTGGGTATTCTATGTTGTTTGTCTAGGTTTTGTGTTTCTATGTTTAGGCCTGGTATGGTTCCCAATCAGAGGCAGCTGGTTATCGTTGTCTCTGATTGGGAACCATACTTAGGCAGCCTGTTTCCCCACTGTTAGTTGTGGGTAGTTGTTGTCTCTGATTGAGAACCATACTTAGGCAGCCTGTTTTCCCACTATGGGTTGTGGGTAGTTATTTTCCGTTTCAGTGTATTCTCTTGTTCTTTTGTGTTCAGTGTATTAAAAGTAAATATGAACCCGTACCACGCTGCGCCTTGGTCCTCACCTTCTTCAACCCACGACAGCCGTTACAATGCGAGAATGAAAACCAAGGCCAACTGGAGTCTCAATGGGGATTACGAATAGAAGGCAAATGAAACGGTTAGGAGAACAGAGAGCAAGATATTCGAGGTGATCCTTGAGGTTTTCTTTCCCTCTCAAAAGGATTTTTCCTTTTGAGAGGACAATGGAAATACATTCTACTGCTGAGGTCAACATTTTATATCGCTCTGTCTGAAAAGAAGTCTCACCTCTGTTGTTATCATCGTAGAGCCTTCGTCCCAACATGAAAACAACGTCAGGGGATTTGATACTTTTCACCCTCAACATTTCTCCTCTCTTCACACATCTTTATTTAAGACTGAAACATCGGAGTGAGATCCAGAATGGCTCCCTTAATCCCCTACAAAGCTTTAGACAAGAGGCCCCCCCTTGGTCAAACGAAGTGCACTTACAGAGCAAAATAAGGTGCCGTTTTCGGGACACGACCCAGTAAATCTGTGGAACATCAAGATCACCAGTCAGTGAGCTGGCTGGAGTTTCTCCTTCCGTTATAGTAAAGAGTCTCATGTTGCTGTGTGACTCTATAGCTGTTATACCAGGGTCAGGGATCTGGCCAATTAAAACTACTATTAAAAACAGGAGGGACAATTGGGGGAAAAGGGGGGGGGGGGGTATTAAACAGAGAAGAAGCCTTATATAGTGAGATAGAGAGCTCTGGAGTCAGATTGAGTTATCAGTGTGTTTGGTGAGTGGTGGCCCTTGTTAATTTCAGCCACTGGTGCGTTACAGGGTCTCTGTCCCAACTGGAGCCCTGTTCCCTATATCATTCCCTTATGGGTCCCAGTCAGAGGATAAATAGGTGTTAGGGTGTCATTTGGGATGTGAAAGACTCTGCCGCCCTGATGCTGTTAAGGATGTGTCTAACACCTTCTGATGACCCAGCACCTTGACACACCTCATCAGTTCTCTCACCCCTCTCA
>NC_048582.1:2483321-2493321 GCF_013265735.2 Oncorhynchus mykiss | reverse complement strand
TCAGTAGGAGGTGGATGGTGTGGTCTCCTAGTCAGTAGGAGGTGGATGGTGTGGTCTCCTAGTCAGTAGGAGGTGGATGGTGTGGTCTCCTAGTCAGTAGGAGGTGGATGGTGTGGTCTCCTAGTCAGTAGGTTAGGAGGTGGATGGTGTGTTCTCCTAGTCAGTAGGTTAGGAGGTGGATGGTGTGTTCTCCTAGTCAGTAGGAGGTGGATGGTGTGTTCTCCTAGTCAGTAGGAGGTGGATGGTGTGTTCTCCTAGTCAGTAGGTTAGGAGGTGGATGGTGTGGTCTCCTAGTCAGTAGGAGGTGGATGGTGTGGTCTCCTAGTCAGTAGGTTAGGAGGTGGATGGTGTGGTCTCCTAGTCAGTAGGTTAGGAGGTGGATGGTGTGGTCTCCTAGTCAGTAGGAGGTGGATGGTGTGGTCTCCTAGTCAGTAGGTTAGGAGGTGGATGGTCTGTTCTCCTAGTCAGTAGGTTAGGAGGTGGATGGTGTGGTCTCCTAGTCAGTAGGAGGTGGATGGTGTGGTCTCCTAGTCAGTAGGAGGTGGATGGTGTGGTCTCCTAGTCAGTAGGAGGTGGATGGTGTGTTCTCCTAGTCAGTAGGAGGTGAATGGTGTGGTCTCCTAGTCAGTAGGAGGTGGATGGTGTGGTCTCCTAGTCAGTAGGTTAGGAGGTGGATGGTGTGGTCTCCTAGTCAGTAAGAGGTGGATGGTGTGGTCTCCTAGTCAGTAGGAGGTGGATGGTGTGGTCTCCTAGTCAGTAGGAGGTGGATGGTGTGTTCTCCTAGTCAGTAGGAGGTGGATGGTGTGGTCTCCTAGTCAGTAGGTTAGGAGGTGGATGGTGTGGTCTCCTAGTCAGTAGGAGGTGGATGGTGTGGTCTCCTAGTCTGTAGGAGGTGGATGGTGTGGTCTCCTAGTCAGTAGGAGGTGGATGGTGTGGTCTCCTAGTCAGTAGGAGGTGGATGGTGTGGTCTCCTAGTCAGTAGGAGGTGGATGGTGTGGTCTCCTAGTCAGTAGGAGGTGGATGGTGTGGTCTCCTAGTCAGTAGGAGGTGGATGGTGTGGTCTCCTAGTCAGTAGGAGGTGGATGGTGTGGTCTCCTAGTCAGTAGGTTAGGAGGTGGATGGTGTGTTCTCCTAGTCAGTAGGAGGTGGATGGTGTGGTCTCCGAGTCAGTAGGAGGTGGATGGTGTGTTGTCCTACTCAGTAGGAGGTAGATGGTGTGGTCTCCTAGTCAGTAGTTTAGGAGGTGGATGGTGTGGTCTCCTAGTCAGTAGGTTAGGAGGTGGATGGTGTGTTCTCCTAGTCAGTAGGAGGTGGATGGTGTGTTCTCCTAGTCAGTAGGTTAGGAGGTGGATGGTGTGGTCTCCTAGTCAGTAGGAGGTGGATGGTGTGGTCTCCTAGTCAGTAGGAGGTGGATGGTGTGGTCTCCTAGTCAGTAGGAGGTGGATGGTGTGGTCTCCTAGTCAGTAGGAGGTGGATGGTGTGTTCTCCTAGTCAGTAGGAGGTGGATGGTGTGGTCTCCTAGTCAGTAGGTTAGGAGGTGGATGGTGTGTTCTCCTAGTCAGTAGGAGGTGGATGGTGTGGTCTCCTAGTCAGTAGGTTAGGAGGTGGATGGTGTGTTCTCCTAGTCAGTAGGAGGTGGATGGTGTGGTCTCCTAGTCAGTAGGAGGTGGATGGTGTGTTCTCCTAGTCAGTAGGAGGTGGATGGTGTGTTCTCCTAGTCAGTAGGAGGTGGATGGTGTGGTCTCCTAGTCTGTAGGAGGTGGATGGTGTGGTCTCCTAGTCAGTAGGTTAGGAGGTGGATGGTGTGGTCTCCTAGTCAGTAGGAGGTGGATGGTGTGGTCTCCTAGTCAGTAGGAGGTGGATGGTGTGGTCTCCTAGTCAGTAGGAGGTGGATGGTGTGGTCTCCTAGTCAGTAGGAGGTGGATGGTGTGTTCTCCTAGTCAGTAGGTTAGGAGGTGTATGGTGTGGTCTCCTAGTCAGTAGGAGGTGGATGGTGTGTTCTCCTAGTCAGTAGGAGGTGGATGGTGTGTTCTCCTAGTCAGTAGGAGGTGGATGGTGTGTTCTCCTAGTCAGTAGGTTAGGAGGTGGATGGTGTGGTCTCCTAGTCAGTAGGAGGTGGATGGTGTGGTCTCCTAGTCAGTAGGTTAGGAGGTGGATGGTGTGGTCTCCTAGTCAGTAGGTTAGGAGGTGGATGGTGTGGTCTCCTAGTCATTAGGAGGTGGATGGTGTGGTCTCCTAGTCAGTAGGTTAGGAGGTGGATGGTCTGTTCTCCTAGTCAGTAGGTTAGGAGGTGGATGGTGTGGTCTCCTAGTCAGTAGGAGGTGGATGGTGTGTTCTCCTAGTCAGTAGGAGGTGAATGGTGTGGTCTCCTAGTCAGTAGGAGGTGGATGGTGTGGTCTCCTAGTCAGTAGGTTAGGAGGTGGATGGTGTGGTCTCCTAGTCAGTAGGAGGTGGATGGTGTGGTCTCCTAGTCAGTAGGAGGTGGATGGTGTGGTCTCCTAGTCAGTAGGAGGTGGATGGTGTGTTCTCCTAGTCAGTAGGAGGTGGATGGTGTGGTCTCCTAGTCAGTAGGTTAGGAGGTGGATGGTGTGGTCTCCTAGTCAGTAGGAGGTGGATGGTGTGGTCTCCTAGTCTGTAGGAGGTGGATGTTGTGGTCTCCTAGTCAGTAGGAGGTGGATGGTGTGGTCTCCTAGTCAGTAGGAGGTGGATGGTGTGTTCTCCTAGTCAGTAGGAGGTGGATGGTGTGGTCTCCTAGTCAGTAGGAGGTGGATGGTGTGGTCTCCTAGTCAGTAGGAGGTGGATGGTGTGGTCTCCTAGTCAGTAGGAGGTGGATGGTGTGGTCTCCTAGTCAGTAGGTTAGGAGGTGGATGGTGTGTTCTCCTAGTCAGTAGGTTAGGAGGTGGATGGTGTGTTCTCCTAGTCAGTAGGCGGTGGATGGTGTGTTCTCCTAGTCAGTAGGAGGTGGATGGTGTGTTCTCCTAGTCAGTAGGTTAGGAGGTGGATGGTGTGGTCTCCTAGTCAGTAGGAGGTGGATGGTGTGGTCTCCTAGTCAGTAGGTTAGGAGGTGGATGGTGTGGTCTCCTAGTCAGTAGGTTAGGAGGTGGATGGTGTGGTCTCCTAGTCAGTAGGAGGTGGATGGTGTGGTCTCCTAGTCAGTAGGTTAGGAGGTGGATGGTCTGTTCTCCTAGTCAGTAGGTTAGGAGGTGGATGGTGTGGTCTCCTAGTCAGTAGGAGGTGGATGGTGTGGTCTCCTAGTCAGTAGGAGGTGGATGGTGTGGTCTCCTAGTCAGTAGGTTAGGAGGTGGATGGTGTGGTCTCCTAGTTAGTAGGAGGTGGATGGTGTGGTCTCCTAGTCAGTAGGAGGTGGATGGTGTGGTCTCCTAGTCAGTAGGAGGTGGATGGTGTGTTCTCCTAGTCAGTAGGAGGTGGATGGTGTGGTCTCCTAGTCAGTAGGTTAGGAGGTGGATGGTGTGGTCTCCTAGTCAGTAGGAGGTGGATGGTGTGGTCTCCTAGTCTGTAGGAGGTGGATGGTGTGGTCTCCTAGTCAGTAGGAGGTGGATGGTGTGGTCTCCTAGTCAGTAGGAGGTGGATGGTGTGGTCTCCTAGTTAGTAGGAGGTGGATGGTGTGGTCTCCTAGTCAGTAGGAGGTGGATGGTGTGGTCTCCTAGTCAGTAGGAGGTGGATGGTGTGGTCTCCTAGTCAGTAGGAGGTGGATGGTGTGGTCTCCTAGTCAGTAGGTTAGGAGGTGGATGGTGTGGTCTCCTAGTCAGTAGGTTAGGAGGTGGATGGTGTGGTCTCCTAGTCAGTAGGAGGTGGATGGTGTGGTCTCCTAGTCAGTAGGTTAGGAGGTGGATGGTCTGTTCTCCTAGTCAGTAGGTTAGGAGGTGGATGGTGTGGTCTCCTAGTCAGTAGGTTAGGAGGTGGATGGTGTGGTCTCCTAGTCAGTAGGTTAGGAGGTGGATGGTGTGGTCTCCTAGTCAGTAGGAGGTGGATGGTGTGGTCTCCTAGTCAGTAGGAGGTGGATGGTCTGTTCTCCTAGTCAGTAGGAGGTGGATGGTGTGGTCTCCTAGTCAGTAGGAGGTGGATGGTCTGTTCTCCTAGTCAGTAGGAGGTAGATGGTGTGGTCTCCTAGTCAGTAGGTTAGGAGGTGGATGGTGTGGTCTCCTAGTCAGTAGGTTAGGAGGTGGATGGTGTGGTCTCCTAGTCAGTAGGAGGTGGATGGTGTGTTCTCCTAGTCAGTAGGAGGTGGATGGTGTGGTCTCCTAGTCAGTAGGAGGTGGATGGTGTGGTCTCCTAGTCAGTAGGAGGTGGATGGTGTGGTCTCCTAGTCAGTAGGTTAGGAGGTGGATGGTGTGGTCTCCTAGTCAGTAGGAGGTGGATGGTGTGTTCTCCTAGTCAGTAGGAGGTGGATGGTGTGTTCTCCTAGTCAGTAGGAGCTGGATGGTGTGGTCTCCTAGTCAGTAGGAGGTGGATGGTATGGTCTCCTAGTCAGTAGGAGGTGGATGGTCTGTTCTCCTAGTCAGTAGGTTAGGAGGTGGATGGTGTGGTCTCCTAGTCTGTAGGAGGTGGATGGTGTGGTCTCCTAGTCAGTAGGAGGTGAATGGTGTGGTCTCCTAGTCAGTAGGAGGTGGATGGTGTGGTCTCCTAGTCAGTAGGTTAGGAGGTGGATGGTGTGGTCTCCTAGTCAGTAGGAGGTGGATGGTGTGTTCTCCTAGTCAGTAGGAGGTGGATGGTGTGTTCTCCTAGTCAGTAGGAGGTGGATGGTGTGGTCTCCTAGTCAGTAGGTTAGGAGGTGGATGGTGTGGTCTCCTAGTCAGTAGGTTAGGAGGTGGATGGTGTGGTCTCCTAGTCAGTAGGAGGTGGATGGTGTGTTCTCCTAGTCAGTAGGAGGTGGATGGTGTGGTCTCCTAGTCAGTAGGAGGTGGATGGTGTGGTCTCCTAGTCAGTAGGAGGTGGATGGTGTGGTCTCCTAGTCAGTAGGTTAGGAGGTGGATGGTGTGGTCTCCTAGTCAGTAGGAGGTGGATGGTGTGTTCTCCTAGTCAGTAGGAGGTGGATGGTGTGTTCTCCTAGTCAGTAGGAGCTTGATGGTGTGGTCTCCTAGTCAGTAGGAGGTGGATGGTATGGTCTCCTAGTCAGTAGGAGGTGGATGGTCTGTTCTCCTAGTCAGTAGGTTAGGAGGTGGATGGTGTGGTCTCCTAGTCTGTAGGAGGTGGATGGTGTGGTCTCCTAGTCAGTAGGAGGTGAATGGTGTGGTCTCCTAGTCAGTAGGAGGTGGATGGTGTGGTCTCCTAGTCAGTAGGTTAGGAGGTGGATGGTGTGGTCTCCTAGTCAGTAGGAGGTGGATGGTGTGTTCTCCTAGTCAGTAGGAGGTGGATGGTGTGTTCTCCTAGTCAGTAGGAGGTGGATGGTGTGGTCTCCTAGTCAGTAGGAGGTGGATGGTGTGGTCTCCTAGTCAGTAGGAGGTGGATGGTGTGGTCTCCTAGTCAGTATGAGGTGGATGGTGTGGTCTCCTAGTCAGTAGGAGGTGGATGGTGTGTTCTCCTAGTCAGTAGGTTAGGAGGTGGATGGTGTGGTCTCCTAGTCAGTAGGAGGTGGATGGTGTGATCTCCTAGTCAGTAGGTTAGGAGCTGGATGGTGTGGTCTCCTAGTCAGTAGGTTAGGAGCTGGATGGTGTGGTCTCCTAGTCAGTAGGAGGTGGATGGTGTGGTCTCCTAGTCTGTAGGAGGTGGATGGTGTGGTCTCCTAGTCAGTAGGTTAGGAGCTGGATGGTGTGGTGTCCTAGTCAGTAGGAGGTGGATGGTGTGGTCTCCTAGTCTGTAGGAGGTGGATGGTGTGGTCTCCTAGTCAGTAGGAGGTGGATGGTGTGGTGTCCTAGTCAGTAGGAGGTGGATGGTGTGGTCTCCTAGTCTGTAGGAGGTGGATGGTGTGGTCTCCTAGTCAGTAGGTTAGGAGCTGGATGGTGTGGTCTCCTAGTCAGTAGGAGGTGGATGGTGTGGTCTCCTAGTCTGTAGGAGGTGGATGGTCTGTTCTCCTAGTCAGTAGGTTAGGAGCTGGATGGTGTGGTCTCCTAGTCAGTAGGAGGTGGATGGTGTGGTCTCCTAGTCTGTAGGAGGTGGATGGTGTGGTCTCCTAGTCAGTAGGAGGTGGAGGATGTGTTCTCCTAGTCAGTAGGAGGTGGATGGTGTGGTCTCCTAGTCAGTAGGTTAGGAGGTGGATGGTGTGTATAGAGAAACAGAGATATAAAGAAAGAGAGACATTGAAATCTCCATATGTTTACATAACTATAAATGCCCCATTTCATCTACTTTATAATGCCATCATTCACCGCCGTAATACTTGAAACCCAGTAAGCTGTTTATTCAGTCTGGTACGGTCGTGTTGATCTTGTCGCTACGCAACTCTGCCTTGATCTGTTTAGGAAGCCGTCATCCCTCGTTCCCCACAACCGAACACAACAAACCTTTCTCACTGTCCAGATGAACTCTTTAGACGGGTCGGCTGACGACGTTATGAAAACGAGGCTCGCGCTTCCATGGGACAGAGGTCAGTGGTCTGTGTGGACAGATTGGGGACACTCAAAGAGAGGGAGACCACTGTGAGATTGGGGACACCCAAAGAGAGGGAGACCACTATGAGATTGGGGACACCCAAAGAGAGGGAGACCACTATGAGATTGGGGACACCCAAAGAGAGGGAGACCACTTTGAGATTGGGGACACCCAAAGAGAGGGAGACCACTATGAGATTGGGGACACCCAAAGAGAGGGAGACCACTATGAGATTGGGGACACCCAAAGAGAGGGAGACCACTATGAGATTGGGGACACCCAAAGAGAGGGAGACCACTATGAGATTGGGGACACTCAAAGAGAGGGAGACCACTATGAGATTGGGGACACCCAAAGAGAGGGAGACCACTATGAGATTGGGGACACCCAATGAGAGGGAGACCACTATGAGATTGGGGACACCCAAAGAGAGGGAGACCACTATGAGATTGGGGACACCCAAAGAGAGGGAGACCACTATGAGATTGGGGACACCCAAAGAGAGGGAGACCACTATGAGATTGGGGACACCCAAAGAGAGGGAGACCACTATGAGATTGGGGACACCCAAAGAGAGGGAGACCACTATGAGATTGGGGACACCCAAAGAGAGGGAGACCACTATGAGATTGGGGACACCCAAAGAGAGGGAGACCACTATGAGATTGGGGACACTCAAAGAGAGGGAGACCACTATGAGATTGGGGACACCCAAAGAGAGGGAGACCACTATGAGATTGGGGACACCCAAAGAGAGGGAGACCACTATGAGATTGGGGACACCCAAAGAGAGGGAGACCACTATGAGATTGGGGACACCCAAAGAGAGGGAGACCACTATGAGATTGGGGACACCCAAAGAGAGGGAGACCACTATGAGATTGGGGACACCCAAAGAGAGGGAGACCACTATGAGATTGGGGACACCCAAAGAGAGGGAGACCACTATGAGATTGGGGACACCCAAAGAGAGGGAGACCACTATGAGATTGGGGACACCCAAAGAGAGGGAGACCACTATGAGATTGGGGACACCCAAAGAGAGGGAGACCACTATGAGATTGGGGACACCCAAAGAGAGGGAGACCACTATGAGATTGGGGACACCCAAAGAGAGGGAGACCACTATGAGATTGGGGACACCCAAAGAGAGGGAGACCACTATGAGATTGGGGACACCCAAAGAGAGGGAGACCACTATGAGATTGGGGACACCCAAAGAGAGGGAGACCACTATGAGATTGGGGACACCCAAAGAGAGGGAGACCACTATGAGATTGGGGACACCCAAAGAGAGGGAGACCACTATGAGATTGGGGACACCCAAAGAGAGGGAGACCACTATGAGATTGGGGACACCCAAAGAGAGGGAGACCACTATGAGATTGGGGACACCCAAAGAGAGGGAGACCACTATGAGATTGGGGACACCCAAAGAGAGGGAGACCACTATGAGATTGGGGACACTCAAAGAGAGGGAGACCACTATGAGATTGGGGACACCCAAAGAGAGGGAGACCACTATGAGATTGGGGACACCCAAAGAGAGGGAGACCACTATGAGATTGGGGACACTCAAAGAGAGGGAGACCACTATGAGATTGGGGACACCCAAAGAGAGGGAGACCACTATGAGATTGGGGACACCCAATGAGAGGGAGACCACTATGAGATTGGGGACACCCAAAGAGAGGGAGACCACTATGAGATTGGGGACACCCAAAGAGAGGGAGACCACTATGAGATTGGGGACACCCAAAGAGAGGGAGACCACTATGAGATTGGGGACACCCAAAGAGAGGGAGACCACTATGAGATTGGGGACACCCAAAGAGAGGGAGACCACTATGAGATTGGGGACACCCAAAGAGAGGGAGACCACTATGAGATTGGGGACACCCAAAGAGAGGGAGACCACTATGAGATTGGGGACACTCAAAGAGAGGGAGACCACTATGAGATTGGGGACACCCAAAGAGAGGGAGACCACTATGAGATTGGGGACACCCAAAGAGAGGGAGACCACTATGAGATTGGGGACACCCAAAGAGAGGGAGACCACTATGAGATTGGGGACACCCAAAGAGAGGGAGACCACAATGAGATTGGGGACACCCAAAGAGAGGGAGACCACTATGAGATTGGGGACACCCAAAGAGAGGGAGACCACTATGAGATTGGGGACACCCAAAGAGAGGGAGACCACTATGAGATTGGGGACACCCAAAGAGAGGGAGACCACTATGAGATTGGGGACACCCAAAGAGAGGGAGACCACTATGAGATTGGGGACACCCAAAGAGAGGGAGACCACTATGAGATTGGGGACACTCAAAGAGAGGGAGACCACTATGAGATTGGGGACACCCAAAGAGAGGGAGACCACTATGAGATTGGGGACACCCAAAGAGAGGGAGACCATGGGTACATTCCAAGAGGCCTCTCTTCTCCCCCACATCAGCAATCAGGAGGACAGGAGGATTGGGGATGATTGTTCTGCCTCACCCCTTCACCCTCTAACCCCTTCACCCTCTAACCCCTTCACCCTCTAACCCCTTCACCCTCTAACCCCTTCACCCCTTCACCCTCTAACCCCTTCACCCTCTTACCCCTTCACCCTCTTACCCCTTCACCCTCTTACCCCTTCACCCTCTTACCCCTTCACCCTCCAACCCCTTCACCCTCCAACCCCTTCACCCTCCAACCCCTTCACCCTCTAACCACTCACCCTCTTACCCCTTCACCCCTTCACCCCTTCACCCTCTAACCCCTTCACCCTCTAACCCCTTCACCCTCTAACCCCTTCACCCTCTAACCCCTTCACCCTCTAACCCCTTCACCCTCCAACCCCTTCACCCTCCAACCCCTTCACCCTCTAACCCCTTCACCCTCTAACCCCTTCACCCTCTAACCCCTTCACCCCTTCACCCTCTAACCCCTTCACCCTCCAACCCCTTCACCCTCTAACCCCTTAACCCCTTCACCCTCTAACCCCTTCACCCCTTCACCATCTAACCCCTTCACCCTTTCACCCTCTAACCCCTTCACCCTCTAACCCCTTCACCCTCTAACCCCTCACCCTCCAACCCCTTCACCCTCTAATCCCTTCACCCTCTAACCCCTTCACCCTCTAACCTCTTCACCCTCTAACCCCTTAATTAACCCCTTCACCCTCTAACCCCTTCACCCCTTCACCATCTAACCCCTTCACCCCTTCACCCTCTAACCCCTTCACCCTCTAACCCCTAGTTGAGTTCACATCGGGGGACTAGTTAGTAGAATGAACTCAGTAACTACTCTAGTTGAGATGACATGGGGGGGACTAGTTAGTATAATGAACTCAGTAAGTACTCTAGTTGAGTTGACATGGGGGGACTAGTTAGTAGAATGAACTCAGTAACTGCTCTAGTTGAGTTGACATGGGGGGATTAGTTAGTAGAATGAACTCAGT
>NC_048582.1:2278321-2478321 GCF_013265735.2 Oncorhynchus mykiss | reverse complement strand
ACATTATAGAACCATTCACTACAACAAACCTCTGTGTTGTATATTATAGTACCAATCACCTCAACAAACCTCTGTGTTGTACATTATAGTACCAATCACCTCAACAAACCTCTGTGTTGTACATTATAGTACCATTCACCTCAACAAACCTCTGTGTTGTATATTATAGTACCATTCACCTCAACAAACCTCTGTGTTGTATATTATAGTACCATTCACCTCGACAAACCTCTGTGTTATACATTATAGAACCATCCACCTCAACAAACCTCTGTGTTGTATATTATAGTACAAATCACCTCAACAAACCTCTGTGTTGTACATTATAGTACCATTCACCTCGACAAACCTCTGTGTTATACATTATAGAACCATCCACCTCAACAAACCTCTGTGTTGTATATTATAGTACAAATCACCTCAACAAACCTCTGTGTTATACATTATAGAACCATTCACTACAACAAACCTCTGTGTTGTATATTATAGTACCAATCACCTCAACAAACCTCTGTGTTGTATATTATAGTACCATTCACCTCGACAAACCTCTGTGTTATACATTATAGAACCATCCACCTCAACAAACCTCTGTGTTGTATATTATAGTACAAATCACCTCAACAAACCTCTGTGTTGTACATTATAGTACCATTCACCTCAACAAACCTCTGTGTTGTACATTATAGAACCATTCACCTCGACAAACCTCTGTGTTGTACATTATAGTACCATTCACCTCAACAAACCTCTGTGTTGTACATTATAGTACCATTCACCTCGACAAACCTCTGTGTTGTACATTATAGTACCATTCACCTCGACAAACCTCTGTGTTATACATTATAGAACCATTCACTACAACAAACCTCTGTGTTGTACATTATAGTACCATTCACCTCGACAAACCTCTGTGTTATACATTATAGAACCATCCACCTCAACAAACCTCTGTGTTGTACATTATAGTACCATTCACCTCAACAAACCTCTGTGTTATACATTATAGAACCATTCACTACAACAAACCTCTGTGTTGTATATTATAGTACCAATCACCTCAACAAACCTCTGTGTTGTACATTATAGTACCAATCACCTCAACAAACCTCTGTGTTGTACATTATAGTACCATTCACCTCGACAAACCTCTGTGTTGTACATTATAGTACCATTCACCTCGACAAACCTCTGTGTTATACATTATAGAACCATTCACTACAACAAACCTCTGTGTTGTACATTATAGTACCATTCACCTCGACAAACCTCTGTGTTATACATTATAGAACCATCCACCTCAACAAACCTCTGTGTTGTACATTATAGTACCATTCACCTCAACAAACCTCTGTGTTATACATTATAGAACCATTCACTACAACAAACCTCTGTGTTGTATATTATAGTACCAATCACCTCAACAAACCTCTGTGTTGTACATTATAGTACCAATCACCTCAACAAACCTCTGTGTTGTACATTATAGTACCATTCACCTCGACAAACCTCTGTGTTGTACATTATAGTACCAATCACCTCAACAAACCTCTGTGTTGTACATTATAGTACCATTCACCTCGACAAACCTCTGTGTTGTACATTATAGTACCATTCACCTCAACAAACCTCTGTGTTGTATATTATAGTACCATTGACCTCAACAAACCTCTGTGTTATACATTATAGAACCATTCACTACAACAAACCTCTGTGTTGTACATTATAGTACCAATCACCTCAACAAACCTCTGTGTTGTATATTATAGTACCATTCACCTCGACAAACCTCTGTGTTATACATTATAGAACCATCCACCTCAACAAACCTCTGTGTTGTATATTATAGTACAAATCACCTCAACAAACCTCTGTGTTGTACATTATAGTACCATTCACCTCAACAAACCTCTGTGTTGTACATTATAGAACCATTCACCTCGACAAACCTCTGTGTTGTACATTATAGTACCATTCACCTCAACAAACCTCTGTGTTGTACATTATAGTACCATTCACCTCGACAAACCTCTGTGTTGTACATTATAGTACCATTCACCTCGACAAACCTCTGTGTTATACATTATAGAACCATTCACTACAACAAACCTCTGTGTTGTACATTATAGTACCATTCACCTCAACAAACCTCTGTGTTGTACATTATAGTACCATTCACCTCAACAAACCTCTGTGTTGTATATTATAGAACCATTCACCTCAACAAACCTCTGTGTTATACATTATAGAACCATTGACCTCAACAAACCTCTGTGTTGTACATTATAGAACCATTGACCTCAACAAACCTCTGTGTTGTACATTATAGAACCATTGACCTCAACAAACCTCTGTGTTGTACATTATAGTACCATTGACCTCAACAAACCTCTAACGTTTTAAGGAAATACTAATCCAATTGGGTTGGATTGTGTCATTATTTCTCATTTATTTGCTGAAAACATCCTGACCTCTCTAATCTCTTAGACAGGATGGCTACATAAAACCAGTGATTGAATTCACCATGAATCATTCCTCTCCTCCTCCTCTCCTCCACTCCTCCTCCTCCTCCACTCCTCCTCCTCTCCTCCACTCCTCCTCCTCCTCTCCTCCACTCCTCCTCCTCCTCCACTCCTCCTCCTCTCCTCCACTCCTCCTCCTCTCCGCTCCTCCTCCTCCTCCTCCTCCTCCTCCTCCTCCTCCTCCTCTCCACTCCTCTTCTCTTCTCCTCCACTCCTCCTCCTTTCCTCCACTCCTCTCCTCCACTCCTCTTGCTCTCCTCCACTCTTCTCCTCCTCCTCCTCTCCACCTCTCCTCCTCCTCTCCTCCACTCCTCTCCGCTCCTCCACTGCTCATCTCCTCCACCTCCTCTCCTCCTCTCCACTCCTCTTCTCCTCCACTCCTCTCCTCCACTCCTCTTCTCCTCTCCTCCACCTCTCCTCCACTCCCCTCCTCCTCCTCTCCTCTTCTCTTCTCCTCTCCTCCACTCCTCCTCCTCTTCTCCTCCTCTCCTCCACTCCTCCACTCCTCTTCTCCTCCTCCTCTCCTCCACTCCTCTTCTCCTCCTCCACTCCTCCTCCTCCTCTTCTCCTCTTCCTCTCCTCCTCTTCTCCTCCTCTCCTCCACTCCTCCTCTTCTCCTCCTCTCCTCTCCTCCTCCACATCTTGAAGAGATTCTGATTGTTTAAAGTCAAGACAGCCATTGTCATCCTTGCCTTTAGGAAACTCGTGAATCCAGGTCAAAGCCCGAGACTATTCAACCACAACCAAGCAATCTGGCCAACGTCCAGATATCGTGGACAGAAATTGTATTCATCCATCCATCTATTTGACCCCAAAGTTGACATTTCACGCTTCTCTGTGGTTGTTCTGGTCAATATCATTGAGAACTCCGTGGCTTCACGTTTCCCAGTAATCAGATAATGAAGATTGGTAATGATCTTATGGTTCATCTGATCAGTTTAACGGGAAACTGCGGCTTCACGTTTCACAGTAATCGTATAGTGACAAGCATGAATACGTTTTTAATTGGCGCAGACAGGAATGCAACTGATACCTGCGCCAGAGTTAGTTCAATTAACTCCTATGAAGGGCCCATAGGGGGTATCACACGTGTGGCATGTGAGGCATGTGAGTCATTTAACAGACTCTCTTATACATAGAGACTTACAGTAGGGAGTCATTTAACAGACTCTCTGATCCAGAGAGACTTACAGTAGGGAGTCATTTAACAGTCTCTCTTATCCAGAGAGACTTACAGTAGGGAGTAATTTAACAGTCTCTCTTATCCAGAGACTTGCAGTAGGGAGTCATTTAACAGACTCTCTTATCCAGAGAGATATGTACAACATAGAGCCATGACTACATGGAACTCTATTCCACAGTACTACATAGAGCCATGACTACATGGAACTCTATTCCACTGTACAACATAGAGCCATGACTACATGGAACTCTATTCCACTGTACAACATAGAGCCATGACTACATGGAACTCTATTCCACAGTACTACATAGAGCCATGACTACATGGAACTCTATTCCACAGTACTACATAGAGCCATGACTACATGGAACTCTATTCCACAGTACTACATAGAGCCATGACTACATGGAACTCTATTCCACAGTACTACATAGAGCCATGACTACATGGAACTCTATTCCACAGTACTACATAGAGCCATGACTCCATGGAACTCTATTCCACAGTACTACATAGAGCCATGACTCCATGGAACTCTATTCCACAGTACTACATAGAGCCATGACTACATGGAACTCTATTCCACAGTACTACATAGAGCCATGACTACATGGAACTCTATTCCACAGTACTACATAGAGCCATGACTACATGGAACTCTATTCCACAGTACTACACAGAGCCATGACTACATGGAACTCTATTCCACAGTACTACATAGAGCCATGACTACATGGAACTCTATTCCACAGTACTACATAGAGCCATGACTACATGGAACTCTATTCCACAGTACTACATAGAGCCATGACTACATGGAACTCTATTCCACAGTACTACATAGAGCCACGACTACATGGAACTCTATTCCACAGTACTACATAGAGCCATGACTACATGGAACTCTATTCCACAGTACTACATAGAGCCATGACTACATGGAACTCTATTCCACAGTACTACATAGAGCCATGACTACATGGAACTCTATTCCACAGTACTACATAGAGCCATGACTACATGGAACTCTATTCCACTGTACAACATAGAGCCATGACTACATGGAACTCTATTCCACTGTACAACATAGAGCCATGACTACATGGAACTCTATTCCACAGTACTACATAGAGCCATGACTACATGGAACTCTATTCCACAGTACTACATAGAGCCATGACTACATGGAACTCTATTCCACAGTACTACATAGAGCCATGACTACATGGAACTCTATTCCACAGTACTACATAGAGCCATGACTACATGGAACTCTATTCCACAGTACTACATAGAGCCATGACTCCATGGAACTCTATTCCACAGTACTACATAGAGCCATGACTCCATGGAACTCTATTCCACAGTACTACATAGAGCCATGACTACATGGAACTCTATTCCACAGTACTACATAGAGCCATGACTACATGGAACTCTATTCCACAGTACTACATAGAGCCATGACTACATGGAACTCTATTCCACAGTACTACACAGAGCCATGACTACATGGAACTCTATTCCACAGTACTACATAGAGCCATGACTACATGGAACTCTATTCCACAGTACTACATAGAGCCATGACTACATGGAACTCTATTCCACAGTACTACATAGAGCCATGACTACATGGAACTCTATTCCACAGTACTACATAGAGCCACGACTACATGGAACTCTATTCCACAGTACTACATAGAGCCATGACTACATGGAACTCTATTCCACAGTACTACATAGAGCCATGACTACATGGAACTCTATTCCACAGTACTACATAGAGCCATGACTACATGGAACTCTATTCCACAGTACTACATAGAGCCATGACTACATGGAACTCTATTCCACAGTACTACATAGAGCCACGACTACATGGAACTCTATTCCACAGTACTACATAGAGCCATGACTACATGGAACTCTATTCCACAGTACTACATAGAGCCATGACTACATGGAACTCTATTCCACAGTACTACATAGAGCCACGACTACATGGAACTCTATTCCACAGTACTACATAGAGCCATGACTACATGGAACTCTATTCCACAGTACTACATAGAGCCACGACTACATGGAACTCTATTCCACAGTACTACATAGAGACATGACTACATGGAACTCTATTCCACAGTACTACATAGAGCCATGACTACATGGAACTCTATTCCACAGTACTACATAGAGACATGACTACATGGAACTCTATTCCACAGTACTACATAGAGCCATGACTACATGGAACTCTATTCCACAGTACTACATAGAGCCATGACTACATGGAACTCTATTCCACAGTACTACATAGAGCCATGACTACATGGAACTCTATTCCACAGTACTACATAGAGCCATGACTACATGGAACTCTATTCCACAGTACTATATAGAGCCATGACTACATGGAACTCTATTCCACAGTACTACATAGAGCCATGACTACATGGAACTCTATTCCACAGTACTACATAGAGCCATGACTACATGGAACTCTATTCCACAGTACTATATAGAGCCATGACTACATGGAACTCTATTCCACAGTACTACATAGAGCCATGACTACATGGAACTCTATTCCACAGTCCTACATAGAGCCATGACTACATGGAACTCTACTCCACAGTACTACATAGAGCCATGACTACATGGAACTCTATTCCACAGTACTACATAGAGCCATGACTACATGGAACTCTATTCCACAGTACTACATAGAGCCATGACTACATGGAACTCTATTCCACAGTACTACATAGAGCCACGACTACATGGAACTCTATTCCACAGTACTACATAGAGCCATGACTACATGGAACTCTATTCCACAGTACTACATAGAGCCATGACTACATGGAACTCTATTCCACAGTACTACATAGAGCCACGACTACATGGAACTCTATTCCACAGTACTACATAGAGCCATGACTACATGGAACTCTATTCCACAGTACTACATAGAGCCATGACTACATGGAACTCTATTCCACAGTACTACATAGAGCCACGACTACATGGAACTCTATTCCACAGTACTACATAGAGCCATGACTACATGGAACTCTATTCCACAGTACTACATAGAGACATGACTACATGGAACTCTATTCCACAGTACTACATAGAGACATGACTACATGGAACTCTATTCCACAGTACTACATAGAGCCATGACTACATGGAACTCTATTCCACAGTACTACATAGAGCCATGACTACATGGAACTCTATTCCACAGTACTACATAGAGCCATGACTACATGGAACTCTATTCCACAGTACTATATAGAGCCATGACTACATGGAACTCTATTCCACAGTACTACATAGAGCCATGACTACATGGAACTCTATTCCACAGTACTACATAGAGCCATGACTACATGGAACTCTATTCCACAGTACTATATAGAGCCATGACTACATGGAACTCTATTCCACAGTACTACATAGAGCCATGACTACATGGAACTCTATTCCACAGTCCTACATAGAGCCATGACTACATGGAACTCTACTCCACAGTACTACATAGAGCCATGACTACATGGAACTCTATTCCACAGTACTACATAGAGCCATGACTACATGGAACTCTATTCCACAGTACTACATAGAGCCATGACTACATGGAACTCTATTCCACAGTACTACATAGAGCCATGACTACATGGAACTCTACTCCACAGTACTACATAGAGCCATGACTACATGGAACTCTACTCCACAGTACTACATAGAGCCATGACTACATGGAACTCTATTCCACAGTACTACATAGAGCCATGACTACATGGAACTCTATTCCACAGTACTACATAGAGCCATGACTACATGGAACTCTATTCCACAGTACTACATAGAGCCATGACTACATGGAACTCTATTCCACAGTACTACATAGAGCCATGACTACATGGAACTCTACTCCACAGTACTACATAGAGCCATGACTACATGGAACTCTATTCCACAGTACTACATAGAGCCATGACTACATGGAACTCTATTCCACAGTACTACATAGAGCCATGACTACATGGAACTCTATTCCACAGTACAACATAGAGCCATGACTACATGGAACTCTATTCCACAGTACTACATAGAGCCATGACTACATGGAACTCTATTCCACAGTACTACACAGAGCCATAACTACATGCAACTCTATTCCACAGTACTACATAGAGCCATGACTACATGGAACTCTATTCCACAGTACTACATAGAGCAACGACTACATGGAACTCTATTCCACAGTACTACATAGAGCCACGACTACATGGAACTCTATTCCACAGTACTACATAGAGCCATGACTACATGGAACTCTATTCCACAGTACTACATAGAGCCATGAATACATGGAACTCTATTCCACAGTACTACATAGAGCCACGACTACATGGAACTCTATTCCACAGTACTACATAGAGCCATGACTACATGGAACTCTATTCCACAGTACTACATAGAGCCATGACTACATGGAACTCTATTCCACAGTACTACATAGAGCCACGACTACATGGAACTCTATTCCACAGTACTACATAGAGCCACGACTACATGGAACTCTATTCCACAGTACTACATAGAGCCACGACTACATGGAACTCTATTCCACAGTACTACATAGAGCCATGACTACATGGAACTCTATTCCACAGTATTACATAGAGCCATGACTACATGGAACTCTATTCCACAGTACTACATAGAGCCCTGACTACATGGAACTCTATTCCACAGTACTACATAGAGCCATGACTACATGGAACTCTATTCCACAGTACTACATAGAGCCATGACTACATGGAACTCTATTCCACAGTACTACATAGAGCCATGACTACATGGAACTCTATTCCACAGTACTACATAGAGCCATGACTACATGGAACTCTATTCCACAGTACTACATAGAGCCATGACTACATGGAACTCTATTCCACAGTACTACATAGAGCCATGACTACATGGAACTCTATTCCACAGTACTACATAGAGCCATGACTACATGGAACTCTATTCCACAGTACTACATAGAGCCATGACTACATGGAACTCTATTCCACAGTACTACATAGAGCCATGACTACATGGAACTCTATTCCACAGTACTACATAGAGCCATGACTACATGGAACTCTATTCCACAGTACTACATAGAGCCATGACTACATGGAACTCTATTCTACATCAGGTAACTGACGCAGCAGTAAAATTAGATTTTAAAAAAACAGATAAAAATACACCTTATGCAACAGTGGGGACTGTGAAGCAACACAAACATTGGCACAGGCATACACACACACACACACGATAACATATGTACTATATATACACATGGATTTAGTACTGTAGATATGTGATAGTGGTGGAGTAGGGGCCTGAGGGGAACACAGTGTGTTGTGAAATCTGTGAATGTATTGTAATGTTGTTTTTTAAAATTGTATAATCTGCTTTAATTTTGCTGGACCCCAGGAAGAGTAGCTGCTGCCTTGGAAGGAACGAACGGGGATCCATAATAAACCCCAGGAAGAGTAGCTGCTGCTTTGGCAGGAACTAATGGGGATCCATAATAAACCCCAGGAAGAGTAGCTGCTGCCTTGGAAGGAACGAACGGGGATCCATAATAAACCCCAGGAAGAGTAGCTGCTGCCTTGGAAGGAACGAACGGGGATCCATAATAAACCCCAGGAAGAGTAGCTGCTGCTTTGGCAGGAACTAATGGGGATCCATAATAAACCACAGGAAGAGTAGCTGCTGCCTTGGAAGGAACGAACGGGGATCCATAATAAACCCCAGGAAGAGTAGCTGCTGCTTTGGCAGGAACTAATGGGGATCCATAATAAACCCCAGGAAGAGTAGCTGCTGTCTTGGCAGGAACTAATGGGGATCCATAATAAACCCCAGGATGAGAAGCTGCTGCCTTGGCAGGAACTAATGGGGATCCATAATAAACCCCAGGAAGAGTAGCTGCTGCTTTGGCAGGAACTAATGGGGATCCATAATAAACCCCAGGAAGAGTAGCTGCTGTCTTGGCAAGAACTAATGGGGATCCATAATAAACCCCGGGAAGAGTAGCTGCTGCCTTGGCAGGAACTAATGGGGATCCATAATAAACCCCAGGAAGAGTAGCTGCTGCCTTGGCAGGAACTAATGGGGATCCATAATAAACCCCAGGAAGAGTAGCTGCTGCCTTGGCAGGAACTAATGGGGATCCTTAATAAACCCCAGGAAGAGTAGCTGCTGCTTTGGCAGAAACTAATGGGGATCCTTAATAAACCCCAGGAAGAGTAGCTGCTGCTTTGGCAGGAACTAATGGGGATCCTTAATTAATAAACCCCAGGAAGAGTAGCTGCTGCTTTGACAGGAACTAATGGGGATCCATAATAAACCCCAAGAAGAGTAGCTGCTGCTTTGGCAGGAACTAATGGGGATCCTTAATAAACCCCAGGAAGAGTAGCTGCTGCTTTGGCAGGAACTAATGGGGATCCTTAATAAACCCCAGGAAGAGTAGCTGCTGCTTTGGCAGGAACTAATGGGGATCCATAATAAACCCCAGGAAGAGTAGCTGCTGCTTTGGCAGGAACTAATGGGGATCCATAATAAACCCCAGGAAGAGTAGCTGCTGCCTTGGCAGGAACTAATGGGGATCCTTAATAAACCCCAGGAAGAGTAGCTGCTGCTTTGGCAGGAACTAATGGGGATCCATAATAAACCCCAGGAAGAGTAGCTGCTGCCTTGGCAGGAACTAATGGGTATCCATAATAAACCCCAGGAAGAGTAGCTGCTGCCTTGGCAGGAACTAATGGGGATCCATAATAAACCCCAGGAAGAGTAGCTGCTGCCTTGGCAGGAACTAATGGGGATCCATAATAAACCCCAGGAAGAGTAGCTGCTGCCTTGGCAGGAACTAATGGGGATCCATAATAAACCCCAGGAAGAGTAGCTGCTGCTTTGGCAGGAACTAATGGGGATCCATAATAAACCCCAGGAAGAGTAGCTGCTGCTTTGGCAGGAACTAATGGGGATCCTTAATAAACCCCAGGAAGAGTAGCTGCTGCTTTGGCAGGAACTAATGGGGATCCATAATAAACCCCAGGAAGAGTAGCTGCTGCCTTGGCAGGAACTAATGGGGATCCATAATAAACCCCAGGAAGAGTAGCTGCTGCCTTGGCAGGAACTAATGGGGATCCATAATAAACCCCAGGAAGAGTAGCTGCTGCCTTGGCAGGAACTAATGGGGATCCATAATAAACCCCAGGAAGAGTAGCTGCTGCCTTGGCAGGAACTAATGGGGATCCATAATGAATACAAATATAAACTTCCTGTCCTGATAATTCAATGTAAAGTTTTTTTTTAAGAACAGCCAAAGCCGCCATTTCCTGATTCCTTCTCTCTTGTCTCCTTCAGGAAAAGACTCCTCTTCTAAAATCATAACAGTTTGGAAAATAGAGGTTTATTTGAACGTGATAGAAAGGCCTAAAGGGTTGCTGATGGCTTTCGCATGTTTATCCGAGTACACACACACACACACACACACACACACACACACACACACACACACACACACACACACACACACACACACACACACACACACACACACACACACACACACCTCTCCCACAGCTAGCAACAGTAAGCCCTCCCTGGCACTCAGGCCACTCGAAGGCATTAAATATATTATATTATAAACTGGGTGGTTCGAGCCCTGAATGCTGATTGGCTTTACTGCTCTAATTTCATTGGTAACTAGTTTATAATAGCATGTAAGGCACCTCGGAGGTTTTGTGGTATATGGCCAATAAAGCACGGTTAAGGGCTTTGTCCAGGCACTCCATGTTGCATCGTGCATAAGAGCAGCCCTTAGCCGTGGTATATTGGCCATATTCCACACCCCCTCGGGCCTTATTGCTTAAGTATCATGTGGTATAAATACTATAATATTCACTGTAGTGTTGTTGATGACTTTTACTGGAGAATTCACTATAGTGTTTAAGTTTAATTATCTTTGACATGGAAATGGAAACGTATAGAAGAAATAACAACAGAGCTGATGTTCCATAACAGTCAGACAGGAAGGAAGGCAGGGAGGGAGGGAGGGAGGGAGGGAGGGAGGGAGGAAGGAAGGAAGGAAGGAAGGAAGGGAGGGAGGGAGGGAGGGAGGGAGGCAGGGAGGAAGGAAGGAAGGAAGGAAGGGAGGGAGGGAGGGAGGGAGGGAGGGAGGGAGGGAGGGAGGGAGGGAGGAAGGAAGGAAGGAAGGAAGGAAGGAAGGAAGGAAGGAAGGAAGGAAGGGAGGGAGGGAGGGAGGGAGGGAGGGAGGGAGGGAGGCAGGGAGGAAGGAAGGAAGGAAGGAAGGAAGGAAGGAAGGAAGGAAGGAAGGAAGGAAGGAAGGAAGGAAGGAAGGACTGGGGTCTGAACAGAGAGTTCAGATAGTTTTCTATAACCTGTAGGTTATGTTTTTACACATTTAATAAGAAATTCAAAGCTGAAATGTCTTGAATCAATAAGTATTCAACCACTTTGTTATGGCATGCCTAAATGAGTTCAGGAGTCTAAATGTACCCCATCTCTGTACCCCATCTCTGTACCACATCTATGTATTCCCACACATACAATTATCTGTAAAGTCCCTCAGTCGAGCAGTGAATTTCAAACACCATATTCAACCACAAAGACCAGGGAGGTTTTCCAACGCCTCGCAAAGAAGGGACCAGTATTGATAGATAGAAAGCATTGATCATCCCTTTGATGACGGTGAAGTTATTAATTACACTTTGGATGGTGTATCAATACACCCAGTCACTACAGAGATACAGGCGTCCTTCCTAACTCAGTTGCCGGAGAGGAAGGAAACCACTTCACCATGAGGCCAACGGTGACTTTAAAACTGTTGGCAGTTCAATGGCAGTGATAGGCGATGGATCAACAACATTGTAGTTACTCCACGATACTAACTTAATTAATAATATAATAATTAACCTAAATGACAGAGTGAAAAGAAGGAAGTCTGTTCAGAATACAAATATTCCAAAATCATGCAATAAGAGAGTAAAACTGCAACAAACAAAAAATGACAAAGAAATTAACTTTTTGTCCTGAACACAAAGCATTACACTTCACAAAGTAACCCATTATGAACTGTGGCTCTGTGAGGAGTCATATACTCAGCGGCTGCTATAGATTACAGGGCTTTCACTTGTAAAGGCCTCATTCTACAGACTCAGGCTATAGATGACAGGGCTTTCACTTGTAAAGGCCTCATTCTACAGACTCAGGCTATAGATGACAGGGTTTTCACTTGTAAAGGCCTCATTCTACAGACTCAGGCTATAGATGACAGGGCTTTCACTTGTAAAGGTCTCATTCTACAGACTCAGGCTATAGATGACAGGGCTTTCACTTGTAAAGGCCTCATTCTACAGACTCAGGCTATAGATGACAGGGCTTTCACTTGTAAAGGCCTCATTCTACAGACTCAGGCTATAGATGACAGGGCTTTCACTTGTAAAGGCCTCGTTCCACAGACTCAGGCTATAGATGACAGGGCTTTCACGTGTAAAGGCCTAATTCTACAGACTCAGGCTATAGATGACAGGGCTTTCACTTGTAAAGGCCTCATTCTACAGACTCAGGCTATAGATGACAGGGCTTTCACTTGTAAAGGCCTCATTCTACAGACTCAGGCTATAGATGACAGGGCTTTCACTTGTAAAGGCCTCATTCAACAGACTCAGGCTATAGCCTGATTCCCACTGGGTCACATTAAACACCTGTAGGTAGCTATCTAACCTTCCCTCCTACTTGTCATTCCATGTACTGGCTGAGTAGTTAGCTCAATGTTGAGTTGACCTCCCTCTCTTAAAACACAAGGGATGGGGAGGGGGGAAAGGGAGGGGGAGGGGAGAAAGGGAGGGGGGAGGGGAGAAAGGGAGGGGAGAAAGGGAGGGAGAGGGGAGAAAGGGAGGGGAGAAAGGGAGGGAGAGGGGGGAAAGGGAGGGGGAGGGGAGAAATGGAGGGGGGGGGAGAAAGGGAAGGAGAGGGGGGAAAGGGAGGGGGAGGGGAGAAATTGAGGGGGGGAGAAAGGGAGGGAGAGGGGGGAAAGGGAGGGGGAGGGAGAGGGGGGAAAGGGAGGGGGAGGGGAGAAAGGGAGGGAGAGGGGGGAAAGGGAGGGAGAGGGGGGAAAGGGAGGGGGAGGGGAGAAAGGGAGGGGAGAAAGGGAGGGAGAGGGGGGAAAGGGAGGGGGAGGGGAGAAAGGGAGGGGAGAAAGGGAGGGAGAGGGGGGAAAGGGAGGGGGAGGGGAGAAAGGGAGGGAGAGGGGGGAAAGGGGGGGAGGGGAGAAAGGGAGGGGGGAAAGCGAGGGAGTGAGGCAGAGAGGGTGAGGTGGGAGAGGGGACAGGGGAGGGGAGAGAGGGGGGAAAGTGAGGGAGTGAGGCAGAGAGGGTGAGGTGGGAGAGGACAAGATGGAGAGGGGACTGGGGAGGGAGAGGAGGAGGTGGGAGAGGGACAGCGGAGGGGGAGAGAGGGGGGAGGGAGGGGACGAGGTGGGAGAGGAGAAGGTTTAGAGGGAGAGAAAGGACACCTTTAGTCCACACTAGAGGGTCAGATATCACGGTCTCCACTGTGTTGCTACTGTAGAGCTGCTGTGAATAGGAGGGAGAGGGGGATGAGAGGAGGAGAGATGGAGAGGTCAGGCTGCTGAAATAATGTCCAATAGATGTGGATAGGGATGGAGCGATGGATGGATGGAGGGAGGAAGCAGGTGAAAAGTAAGAGGCGAGAGAGAGGGAGGTTGCAAGGGGTGGGGGGGATTTCCCTCTTTCTCTCAAAGCCAGTAAGAGGTGGGGGGGTTCCCTCTTTCTCTCAAAGCCAGGAAAGCATTCCGCCGTCTGTTACTAAAGCTGATCGGGTTCCGAGAGGGACTGTGGGAGACGCTCGACTAGCTGGGAACCCCCAGGACTGAAACACTAAAGGGCCTCTCTTTAGATGCCCCCCACCTCTGTTCACTCACTCAGAGTGTGAGTGTGAGTGTGAGTGTGTGTGTGTGTGTGTGTGTGTGTGTGTGTGTGTGTGTGTGTGTGTGTGTGTGTGAGAGAGAGAGAGAGAGAGAGAGTCAGAGGGACCAGTGACCACCCAGCAGTGCAGAGTAAGAGTGTCAGAGCTTCCCGAGAGTGAGGCTGAAATAGCACCCCATTACCTACACTATGTAGTGCACTACTGTTGACCAGGGTCCATAAGGCTCCTGTCTACAGTGATGCACTATTGTTAGGAATTTAATGAATAATGACTAAACAATATCTACATTTAAATAGAACGATAAACAAATTAAACTAATTAAACTACCCTGTTTTAAAATATCTGAATAATAATGTTATTTCCTAAGAATGTAGCATGAACAAGGAGTAATTAAACATAATAAACACCATTCCAACTAGGTTGGAGAGGAATGTGTTGTGTGTGTGTGTGTTAAGTAAACAAAGAGGGTCATTAACCTATGTTTGATCCAACTCAACTATAACTCTGTGGTGATTAAATAAGACAGCGACAGCCCCTCCAGGGTTTTCCATGATCTGGAACTGTCTGCTAAAGTAGTAATAAACTATGGTGAGACTTCAGGAGTTAATCCAGATATAGTGTGTGTCATGTATGTGCGCCGGTGAGTTGGAATGAACTTTTGAACCTGCTTTGTCCTGATCGAGAGGAGGAAGGACATTTTATAACCTATGACGTCATATGTTATATATAAACTGTTGTACTTGGTTCTATGGGCAGCGCGCTCCGAGAATAAAAATACTAATTGTCTAATTTTGATAAGACTGGTCTCTGTCTATTTAATGCAAATAAGGATCTTACAAATTCGTAGACACAGACAAGAGTGATTTTAATTGAATTGGTTGCTGAACACATATAGGAATGATTAAATTCCGATGACAACTATATAGGGAATAGGGTGCCACTTGGGACGCACCCAGACAGAAGCTTGACTGGGACGCAGCCAGACAGAAGCTTGACTGGGACGCAGCCAGACAGAAGCTTGACTGGGACGCAGCCAGACAGAAGCTTGACTGGGACGCAGCCAGACAGAAGCTTGACTGGGACGTCGCCAGACAAAGACAGAAGCTTGACTGGGACGCAGCCAGACAGAAGCTTGCCTGGGACGCAGCCAGACAGAAGCTTGACTGGGACGCAGCCAGACAGAAGCTTGACTGGGACGCAGCCAGACAGAAGCTTGACTGGGACGCAGCCAGACAGAAGCTTGACTGGGACGCAGCCAGACAGAAGCTTGACTGGGACGCAGCCAGACAGAAGCTTGCCTGGGACGCAGCCAGACAGAAGCTTGCCTGGGACGCAGCCAGACAGAAGCTTGACTGGGACGCAGCCAGACAAAGACAGAAGCTTGACTGGGACGCAGCCAGACAGAAGCTTGACTGGGACGTCGCCAGCTGGGAGACGAGAGCAGAGGCAGACTAGAGGCAAGGGCCTCGGAGGTTCTCCAATGCTTCTCTTTCAGATTTCTTCATGTGTGATGTGTGATCGGCCGGAATGTGTGCGTTTGTGTGTTTGATGGAC
Source organism: Oncorhynchus mykiss (assembly GCF_013265735.2). Taxonomy (NCBI): domain Eukaryota; kingdom Metazoa; phylum Chordata; class Actinopteri; order Salmoniformes; family Salmonidae; genus Oncorhynchus; species Oncorhynchus mykiss. The sequence goes on along the minus strand of NC_048582.1, from coordinate 2,462,016 downwards.
CCAGAGAGAGTGTGTGTGATGGTCCCAGAGCGAGAGCGAGAGCGAGAGCGAGAGCATGTGCGTGTGCGTGTGTGTGTGTGTGTGTGTGTGTGTGAGATAGTCCCAGCGTGTGTGTGTGATAGTCCCAAAGAGAGTGTGTTTGTATTAGAATAGATGTCTACCACACTTCCTGGAAAAGCAGCAAACAAATCCCTTTTTAATCTGATGGAAATCCCAACTGACCCTGAGAACATACTGGTTCCTGTTTCAACTAACCTTGAGAACATACTGGTTCCTGTTTCAACTAACCCTGAGAACATACTGGTTCCTGTTTCAACTAACCCTGAGAACATACTGGTTCCTGTTTCAACTAACCCTGAGAACATACTGGTTCCTGTTTCAACTAACCCTGAGAACATACTGGTTCCTGTTTCTCCTCCCTGAGAACATACTGGTTCCTGTTTCTCATCCAGAGTAAATTAAATCCCAACTGACCCTGAGAACATACTGGTTCCTGTTTCTCATCCAGAGTAAATTAAATCCCAACTGACCCTGGGAACATACTGGTTCCTGTTTCTCCCCCAGAGTAAATTAAATCCCAACTAACCCTGAGAACATACTGGTTCCTGTTTCTCATCCCTGAGAACATACTGGTTCCTGTTTCTCATCCCTGAGAACATACTGGTTCCTGTTTCTCATCCCTGAGAACATACTGGTTCCTGTTTCTCCTCCAGAGTAAATTAAATCCCAACTAACCCTGAGAACATACTGGTTCCTGTTTCTCCCCCAGAGTAAATTAAATCCCAACTGACCCTGGGAACATACTGGTTCCTGCTTCTCATCCAGAGTAAATTAAATCCCAACTAACCCTGAGAACATACTGGTTCCTGTTTCTCCTCCAGAGTAAATTAAATCCCAACTGACCCTGGGAACATACTGGTTCCTATTTCCTCATAGGTTCAGTTTGGGTCTGTAGACGTTAACTCGTATCAACACAAGAGCTCTAACATCGGGGATCTCTTTCCACCCGCGTGTCAGACATCACCATGATGGACAGAAACTGGGGTTCATTTACTCAATGTGAGAGAAGAAAACCATCTCAATCATTGACACAGAAAGCTTGCAAGCCATCAGGAGTCTAACAGCGAAACAAGAAATGACTCAACTGTGGTCATGATCACACAGGCATCCACAACCACAATAACATATTTATCAGTGTATTTACTTTCTACTGTGACAGTGTTTATCAGTTTATTTTACCTTCTACTGTGAAGGTGTTTATCAGTTTATTTACCTTCTACTGTGAAGGTGTTTATCAGTTTATTTACCTTCTACTGTGAAGGTGTTTATCAGTTTATTTACCTTCTACTGTGAAGGTGTTTATCAGTTTATTTACCTTCTACTGTGACAGTGTTTATCAGTTTATTTACTTTCTACTGTGACAGTGTTTATCAGTTTATTTACCTTCTACTGTGAAGGTGTTTATCAGTTTATTTACCTTCTACTGTGAAGGTGTTTATCAGTTTATTTACCTTCTACTGTGAAGGTGTTTATCAGTTTATTTACCTTCTACTGTGAAGGTGTTTATCAGTTTATTTACTTTCTACTGTGAAGGTGTTTATCAGTTTATTTACCTTCTACTGTGAAGGTGTTTATCAGTTTATTTACCTTCTACTGTGAAGGTGTTTATCTGTTTATTTACCTTCTACTGTGAAGGTGTTTATCAGTTTATTTACAGTTTATTTACCTTTTATTTACCACCGTATTAATGGTACCAGGTTTCCTCCAGATGTGACACTTGGCATTCAGGCCAAAGAGTTTAATCTTGGTTTCATCAGACCAGAGAATCTTGTTTCTCATTGTGTGAGAGTCCTTTAGGTGCCTTTTGGCAAACTCCAAGCGGGCTGTCATGTGCCTTTTACTAAGGAATGGCTTCCGTCTGGCCACTCTACCATAAAGGCCTGATTAGTGGAATGCTGCAGAGATGGTTGTCCTTCTGGAAGGTTCTCTCATTCTAGTATTCTAATTTCTAATTCTATGAGTCATAGTACCTTTCATGTCCATTCTAGTATTCTAATTCCTAATTCTATGAGTCATAGTACCGTTCATATCCATTCTAGTATTCTAATTCTATGAGTCAAAGTACCTTTCATATCCATTATAATATTCTAATTCTATGAGTCATAGTACCTTTCATATCCATTCTAGTATTCTAATTCTATGAGTCATAGTATCTTTCATATCCATTCTAGTATTCTAATTCTATGAGTCATAGTACCTTTCAAATCCATTCTCGTATTCTAATTCTATGAGTCACAGTACCTTTCATATCCATTCTAGTATTCTAATTCTATGAGTCGTAGTACCTTTCAAATCCATTCTAGTATTCTAATTCTATGAGTCATAGTACCTTTCAAATCCATTCTAGTATGCTAATTCCTAATTCTATGAGTCATAGTACCTTTCAAATCCATTCTAGTATGCTAATTCCTAATTCTATGAGTCATAGTATCAAATTCAAGCAAGGCTACTGTTCACTATTGTATTTCACAACACGACTGCTCCCTGCCCTGCCAAAGTTCTAAAAAGTTTGTAGAGTAGGTCACTAGGGCCCTGCGTTCAATGACAAGAGGAATCAATTCCTCCCAACTCTATACAGTCTCCAACCAACCAAGCCTTCTTCCTTTTAAACAGCTCATCTGTAACAGTGGATTTTCTGCCAGCTCTGACCACGCCACTACACTTTCAGCACTGTCTGTCTGTCTGTCTGTCTCTGCCTGTCTGTCTGTCTCTGCCTGTCTGTCTGTCTCTGCCTGTCTGTCTATCTGTCTGTATCTGTCTGTCTGTCTGTCTGTCTGTCTGTCTGTCTGTCTGTCTGTCTGTCTGTCTGTCTGTCTGTCTGTCTGTCTGTCTGTCTGTCTGCCTGCCTGCCTGCCTGTCTGTCTGTCTGTCTGTCTGTCTGTCTGTCTGTCTGTCTGTCTATCTGTCTGAATGTCTGTCCATCAGAATGTCTCTGTCCATCTCTGTCCGTCCGTCCGTCCAGACAGACAGACAGCTCATTTGTAGCGTTCAGCGAAGCAGCTCATTAGAGTAAGACGATCCTTCCTCCTGTAATAGAGACCGCTGGAGGAGAGATGTCATTTTGCAGATTACAAAGGGAGCGAACGCCTGTCCAGTGGACCTGCACCACAGCTCTTCAGCCATGATTGGACACCACAGCTCTTCAGCCATGATTGGACACCACAGCTCTTCAACCATGATTGGACACCGCAGCTCTTCAGCCTATGATTGGACACCGCAGCTCTTCAGCCCATGATTGGACACCGCAGCTCTTCAGCCCATGATTGGACACCGCAGCTCTTCAACCATGATTGGACACCGCAGCACTTCAACCATGATTGGACACCGCAGCTCTTCAACCATGATTGGACACCGCAGCACTTCAGTCATGATTGGACACTGCAGCTCTTCAACCATGATTGGACACCGCAGCTCTTCAGCCATGATTGGACGCCGCAGCTCTTCAACCATGATTGGACGCCGCAGCTCTTCAACTATGATTGGACGCCGCAGCTCTTCAGCCATGATTGGACACCGCAGATCTTCAACCATGATTGGACACCGCAGATCTTCAACCATGATTGGACACCGCAGATCTTCAACCATGATTGGACACCGCAGATCTTCAACCATGATTGGACACCGCAGCTCTTCAGTCATGATTGGACACTGCAGCTCTTCAACCATGATTGGACACCGCAGCTCTTTGACCATGATTGGACACCGCAGCTCTTTGACCATGATTGGACACCACAGCTCTTCAACCATGATTGGACACCGCAGCTCTTCAGTCATGATTGGACACCACAGCTCTTCAGTCATGATTGGACACCGCAGCTCTTCAGTCATGATTGGACACCGCAGCTCTTCAGTCATGATTGGACACCGCAGCTCTTTAGTCATGATTGGACACCGCAGCTCTTTAGTCATGATTGGACACCGCAGCTCTTCAGTCATGATTGGACACCGCAGCTCTTTAGTCATGATTGGACACCGCAGCTCTTCAGTCATGATTGGACACCACAGCTCTTCAGTCATGATTGGACACCGCAGCTCTTCAGTCATGATTGGACAACACAGCTCTTCAGTCATGATTGGACACCGCAGCTCTTCAACCATGATTGGACGCCGCAGCTCTTCAACCATGATTGGACACCGCAGCTCTTCAACCATGATTGGTCACCGCAGCTCTTCAACCATGATTGGACACTGCAGCTCTTCAACCATGATTGGACACCGCAGCTCTTTGACCATGATTGGACACCGCAGCTCTTCAACCATGATTGGACACCGCAGCTCTTCAGTCATGATTGGACACCACAGCTCTTCAGTCATGATTGGACACCGCAGCTCTTCAGTCATGATTGGACACCGCAGCTCTTCAGTCATGATTGGACACCGCAGCTCTTTAGTCATGATTGGACACCGCAGCTCTTTGACCATGATTGGACACCACAGCTCTTCAACCATGATTGGACACCGCAGCTCTTCAGTCATGATTGGACACCACAGCTCTTCAGTCATGATTGGACACCGCAGCTCTTCAGTCATGATTGGACACCGCAGCTCTTTAGTCATGATTGGACACCGCAGCTCTTTAGTCATGATTGGACACTGCAGCTCTTCAGTCATGATTGGACACCGCAGCTCTTTAGTCATGATTGGACACCGCAGCTCTTCAGTCATGATTGGACACCACAGCTCTTCAGTCATGATTGGACACCGCAGCTCTTCAGTCATGATTGGACAACACAGCTCTTCAGTCATGATTGGACACCGCAGCTCTTCAACCATGATTGGACGCCGCAGCTCTTCAACCATGATTGGACGCCGCAGCTCTTCAACCATGATTGGACGCCGCAGCTCTTCAGCCATGATTGGACGCCGCAGCTCTTCAACCATGATTGGACGCCGCAGCTCTTCAGTCATGATTGGACACCGCAGATCTTCAACCATGATTGGACACCGCAGATCTTCAACCATGATTGGACACCGCAGATCTTCAACCATGATTGGACACCGCAGCTCTTCAACCATGATTGGACACCACAGCTCTTCAACCATGATTGGACACCGCAGCTCTTTAGTCATGATTGGACACCGCAGCTCTTTAGTGATGATTGGACACCGCAGCTCTTCAGTCATGATTGGACACCGCAGCTCTTCAGTCATGATTGGACACCGCAGCTCTTCAACCATGATTGGACACCGCAGCTCTTCAACCATGATTGGACACCACAGCTCTTCAGTCATGATTGGACACCACAGCTCTTCAGTCATGATTGGACACCGCAGCTCTTCAACCATGATTGGACACCGCAGCTCTTCAACCATGATTGGACACCACAGCTCTTCAGTCATGATTGGACACCGCAGCTCTTCAACCATGATTGGACACCGCAGCTCTTCAACCATGATTGGACACCGCAGCTCTTTAGTCATGATTGGACACCGCAGCTCTTTGACCATGATTGGACACCACAGCTCTTCAGTCATGATTGGACACCGCAGCTCTTCAGTCATGATTGGACACCGCAGCTCTTCAACCATGATTGGACACCGCAGCTCTTCAACCATGATTGGACACCGCAGCTCTTCAACCATGATTGGACACCACAGCTCTTCAGTCATGATTGGACACCGCAGCTCTTCAGCCATGATTGGACACCGCAGCTCTTTGACCATGATTGGACACCACAGCTCTTCAGTCATGATTGGACACCGCAGCTCTTCAGTCATGATTGGACACCACAGCTCTTCAATCATGATTGGACACCGCAGCTCTTCAACCATGATTGGACACCGCAGCTCTTCAGTCATGATTGGACACCACAGCTCTTCAGTCATGATTGGACACCACAGCTCTTTGATCATGATTGGACACCGCAGCTCTTCAACCATGATTGGACACCGCAGCTCTTCAGTCATGATTGGACAACACAGCTCTTCAACCATGATTGGACACCGCAGCTCTTCAACCATGATTGGACACCGCAGCTCTTCAACCATGATTGGACACCACAGCTCTTCAGTCATGATTGGACACCGCAGCTCTTCGACCATGATTGGACACCACAGCTCTTCAGTCATGATTGGACACCGCAGCTCTTCAGTCATGATTGGACACCACAGCTCTTCAGTCATGATTGGACACCGCAGCTCTTCAACCATGATTGGACACCGCAGCTCTTCAGTCATGATTGGACACCACAGCTCTTCAGTCATGATTGGACACCACAGCTCTTTGATCATGATTGGACACCACAGCTCTTTGACCATGATTGGACACCACAGCTCTTTGACCATGATTGGACACCGCAGCTCTTCGGCCATGATTGGACACAGGGCTATTTATATGGGCCCCACTATGGACACGACTCCTCCTGCGTTTTACAGATTTTGTGCGTCTCAAATGTTACCGTATTCCTTGTAAAGTACACCGTTGACCAGAGTCCATAAGAATAGGGTGCCATTTGTTTCAATGGCTGTATCCCAATCTCCTCACCTCCACTCTCATTTCAAGTTTGCCCCACCAGGGTCCACTGGACAGAGGAGGTGAAGGTTTGAGAGGTCCACTGGACAGAGGAGGTTAGGGTTTGACAGGTCACCCACCAGATCCATTGGACAGACGAGGTTAGGGTTTGAGAGGTCACCCACCAGATCCACCTGGACAGAGGAGGTTAGGGTTTGAGAGGTCCACTGGACAGAGGAGGTTAGGGTTAGAGAGGTCCACTGGTCAGAGGAGGTTAGGGTTAGAGAGGTCCACTGGACAGAGGAGGTTAGGGTTTGACAGGTCCACTGGACAGACGAGGTTAGGGTTAGAGAGGTCCACTGGTCAGAGGAGGTTAGGGTTTGAGAGGTCCACTGGACAGAGGAGGTGAAGGTTTGAGAGGTCCACTGGTCAGAGGAGGTTAGGGTTTGAGAGGTCCACTGGACAGAGGAGGTGAAGGTTTGAGAGGTCCACTGGACAGAGGAGGTTAGGGTTTGAGAGGTCCACTGGACAGAGGAGGTTAGGGTTTGAGAGGTCCACTGGTCAGAGGAGGTTAGGGTTTGAGAGGTCCACTGGACAGAGGAGGTGAAGGTTTGAGAGGTCCACTGGACAGAGGAGGTTAGGGTTTGAGAGGTCCACTGGTCAGAGGAGGTTAGGGTTTGAGAGATCCACTGTACAGAGGAGGTTAGGGTTCGAGAGGTCACCCACCAGATCCATTGGACAGACGAGGTTAGGGTTTGAGAGGTCACCCACCAGATCCACCTGGACAGAGGAGGTAAGGGTTTGAGAGGTCCACTGGTCAGAGGAGGTTAGGGTTAGAGAGGTCCACTGGTCAGAGGAGGTTAGGGTTTGAGAGGTCCACTGGACAGAGGAGGTTAGGGTTTGAGAGGTCCACTGGACAGACAAGGTTAAGGTTTGAGAGGTCACCTGTTATTCTATATTCCCCAGCTCAATGCAGCTCCATCAGAGAGCATAGATTAATAATAGATGGGCAGTAATATGGAAACCTATCTAGCAGGATGGATGGGCAGATAGACAGACAGACAGACAGACGGAAACAAACATTAACCTCCTCTTCTGAGCCGCTTCGCTGAACGCAACAAATGAGCTTGAGCTGAGAGGAACACATGGACTGTAGTAACAGACTGAGCTGTCAGACAGGAACACACGGACTGTAGTAACAGACTGAGCTGTCAGACAGGAACACACGGACTGTAGTAACAGACTGAGCTGTCAGACAGGAACACATGGACTGGAGTAACAGACTGAGCTGTCAGACAGGAACACATGGACTGGAGTAACAGACTGAGCTGTCAGACAGGAACACACGGACTGTAGTAACAGACTGAGCTGTCAGACAGGAACACATGGACTGGAGTAACAGACTGAGCTGTCAGACAGGAACACATGGACTGTAGTAACAGACTGAGCTGTCAGACAGGAACACATGGACTGTAGTAACAGACTGAGCTGTCAGACAGGAACACATGGACTGTAGTAACAGACTGAGCTGTCAGACAGGAACACATGGACTGAGCTGTCAGACAGGAACACATGGACTGAGCTGTCAGACAGGAACACATGGACTGAGCTGTCAGACAGGAACACATGGACTGAGCTGTCAGACAGGAACACACGGACTGAGACAATAAGGGTGCAACATGAGACAGTTCATTGGACAACAGATTTCAAATCAGACAAATAAAAACCAGAGAAATACAGGAGCAGTATTTTTATTTGTCTAATAATAAACTATTTTACAAATCTTCCCCGTGTACAGCGGCTGTGCGCTTCACAAAGTCTGTTAGCTAGAGTCCTCGTTGTCAGCCTCCTTTTGAGCAACAATTCCAATTCCTGAATGTTTCACACTTCTTGATATGGAGACACAAAGTGAACACAGAGGAAGAGTCAGTCATCGTGTATTTGGTGAAGAGGAGAGAAGGCCTGCAAAAAAATCCCACTAACTTTCCCAAAAGTCTGTTTTTCAGAAATCCACAGTTGAACGATTCTGTGGAATCAGGAGGGAACAATAAGGACGTGGAATCCTCCAAAACAGGGATTTCTGGGAAAAATCCTGGGAAAGTCGCGGGAATTTTGCAACCCCCGAGAGAAGAAAGATGTGGTTTTTTTGAGGTCAGATGCGTCGACCTCTGGGATCCTTTGTAGATTCCGTCTGAGGGGGGGAAAAGAAACAGACAGACTGTCAGTTCATCAGACCACCTCATCAAACTACCATCAACCCTGTGTTCAGTTCATCAGATCACCTCATCAAACCACCATCAACCCTGTGTTCAGTTCATCAAACTACCATCAACCCTGTGTTCAGTTCATCAGATCACCTCATCAACCCTGTGTTCAGTTCATCAGATCACCTCATCAACCCTGTGTTCAGTTCATCAGATCACCTCATCAAACCAACATCAACCCTGTGTTCACCTCATCAAACCCCCATCCACCCTGTGTTCAGTTCATCAGATCACCTCATCAACCCTGTGTTCAGTTCATCAGATCACCTCATCAACCCTGTGTTCAGTTCATCAAACCCCCTCATCAAACCAACATCAACCCTGTGTTCAGTTCATCAGATCACCTCATCAACCCCGTGTTCAGTTCATCAAACCCCCTCATCAAACCAACATCAACCCTGTGTTCAGTTCATCAGATCACCTCATCAACCCCGTGTTCAGTTCATCAGATCACCTCATCAACCCCGTGTTCAGTTCACACTGCTTTGAACCAAGATCAATCCAGCCTTGGGGAGTAAAACAATCTTTCTGTCAATAAAACACACAAACCTTACCTATCATATTATCGTGACGTAGCGCTGGTAACCGCGGTAACGGCTGCTGTCTGCTCTCTGGGGGCTGTTTACTTGACGATAAGGCCCTCAGGCTAGCTACTGACTAACTGTGTGGAGGGAGGGAGGGAGGGAGGGAGGGAGGGAGGGAGGGAGGGTCTAGTGTGAACGGTCAGCGGGGTGGTTCTCAGAACGGGACATGCGTCCAAAATAGCACTACATTTCCAATACAGTACACTACTTTAGACCAGGGCCCGTAGGACTAACCCATAGGCCAGGGCCCGTAGGACGAACCCATAGACCAGGACCCGTAGGACTAACCCATAGACCAGGGCCCGTAGGACTAACCCATAGACAAGGACCCGTGGGACTGACCCATAGACCAGGGCCCGTAGGACTAACCCATAGACCAGGATCCGTAGGACTAACCCATAGACCAGGACCCGTAGGACTAACCCATAGACCAGGGCCCGTAGGACTAACCCATAGACCAGGGCCCGTAGGACTAACCCATAGATCAGGACCCGTAGGACTAACCCATAGACCACGGCCCGTAGACCAGGACCCGTAGGACTAACCCATAGACCAGGACCCGTAGGACTAACCCATAGGCCAGGACCCGTAGGACTAACCCATAGGCCAGGACCCGTAGGACTAACCCATAGACCAGGGCCCGTAGGACTAACCCATAGACCAGGACCCGTAGGACTAACCCATAGGCCAGGACCCGTAGGACTAACCCATAGGCCAGGACCCGTAGGACTAACCCATAGGCCAGGACCCGTAGGACTAACCCATAGACCAGGACCCGTAGGACTAACCCATAGACCAGGACCCGTAGGACTAACCCATAGACCAGGACCCGTAGGACTAACCCATAGACCAGGACCCGTAGGACTAACCCATAGACCAGGACCCGTAGGACTAACCCATAGACCAGGACCCGTAGGACTAACCCATAGACCAGGACCCGTAGGACTAACCCATAGACCAGGGCCCGTAGGACTAACCCATAGACCAGGACCCGTAGGACTAACCCATAGACCAGGACCCGTAGGACTAACCCATAGACCAGGACCCGTAGGACTAACCCATAGACCAGGACCCGTAGGACTAACCCATAGACCAGGACCCGTAGGACTAACCCATAGACCAGGACCCGTAGGACTAACCCATAGACCAGGACCCGTAGGACTAACCCATAGACCAGGACCCGTAGGACTAACCCATAGACCAGGGCCCGTAGGACTAACCCATAGACCAGGACCCGTAGGACTAACCCATAGACCAGGACCCGTAGGACTAACCCATAGACCAGGGCCCGTAGGACTAACCCATAGACCAGGACCCGTAGGACTAACCCATAGACCAGGGCCCGTAGGACTAACCCATAGACCAGGACCCGTAGGACTAACCCATAGACCAGGACCCGTAGGACTAACCCATAGACCAGGACCCGTAGGACTAACCCATAGACCAGGACCCGTAGGACTAACCCATAGACCAGGACCCGTAGGACTAACCCATAGACCAGGACCCGTAGGACTAACCCATAGACCAGGACCCGTAGGACTAACCCATAGACCAGGACCCGTAGGACTAACCCATAGACCAGGACCCGTAGGACTAACCCATAGACCAGGACCCGTAGGACTAACCCATAGACCAGGACCCGTAGGACTAACCCATAGACCAGGACCCGTAGGACTAACCCATAGACCAGGACCCGTAGGACTAACCCATAGACCAGGGCCCGTAGGACTAACCCATAGACCAGGACCCGTAGGACTAACCCATAGACCAGGACCCGTAGGACTAACCCATAGACCAGGGCCCGTAGGACTAACCCATAGACCAGGACCCGTAGGACTAACCCATAGACCAGGGCCCGTAGGACTAACCCATAGACCAGGACCCGTAGGACTAACCCATAGACCAGGACCCGTAGGACTAACCCATAGCAATCTGGTCAAAAGTAGCGCACAATCAAGGGAACAGAGGGCCATTTGGGACTAAACTGCTATAGTGTTTACCTGGCCAAGGGGGACAGTTGTGTCCCCCTGTTGTGTCTGTACCGTAACTCAGTCATGTAGTGTCCAGGTGTAACCTGTCTGTACCGTAACTCAGTCATGTAGTGTCCAGGTGTAACCTGTCTGTACCGTAACTCAGTCATGTAGTGTCCAGGTGTAACCTGTCTGTACCATAACTCAGTCATGTAGTGTCCAGGTGTTGTGTCTGTACCGTAACTCAGTCATGTAGTGTCCAGGTGTAACCTGTCTGTACCGTAACTCAGTCATGTAGTGTCCAGGTGTAACCTGTCTGTACTGTAACTCAGTCATGTAGTGTCCAGGTGTTGTGTCTGTACCATAACTCAGTCATGTAGTGTCCAGGTGTTGTGTCTGTACCGTAACTCAGTCATGTAGTGTCCAGGTGTTGTGTCTGTACCGTAACTCAGTCATGTAGTGTCCAGGTGTAACCTGTCTGTACTGTAACTCAGTCATGTAGTGTCCAGGTGTTGTGTCTGTACTGTAACTCAGTCATGTAGTGTCCAGGTGTTGTGTCTGTACCGTAACTCAGTCATGTAGTGTCCAGGTGTTGTGTCTGTACCGTAACTCAGTCATGTAGTGTCCAGGTGTAACCTGTCTGTACCGTAACTCAGTCATGTAGTGTCCAGGTGTTGTGTCTGTACCGTAACTCAGTCATGTAGTGTCCAGGTGTTGTGTCTGTACCATAACTCAGTCATGTAGTGTCCAGGTGTAACCTGTCTGTACCGTAACTCAGTCATGTAGTGTCCAGGTGTAACCTGTCTGTACCGTAACTCAGTCATGTAGTGTCCAGGTGTTGTGTCTGTACCGTAACTCAGTCATGTAGTGTCCTGTCTGTACCGTAACTCAGTCATGTAGTGTCCAGGTGTTGTGTCTGTACCGTAACTCAGTCATGTAGTGTCCAGGTGTAACCTGTCTGTACCGTAACTCAGTCATGTAGTGTCCAGGTGTAACCTGTCTGTACCGTAACTCAGTCATGTAGTGTCCAGGTGTAACCTGTCTGTACCGTAACTCAGTCATGTAGTGTCCAGGTGTTGTGTCTGTACCGTAACTCAGTCATGTAGTGTCCAGGTGTTGTGTCTGTACTGTAACTCAGTCATGTAGTGTCCAGGTGTTGTGTCTGTACCGTAACTCAGTCATGTAGTGTCCAGGTGTTGTGTCTGTACCGTAACTCAGTCATGTAGTGTCCAGGTGTAACCTGTCTGTACCGTAACTCAGTCATGTAGTGTCCAGGTGTAACCTGTCTGTACCGTAACTCAGTCATGTAGTGTCCAGGTGTAACCTGTCTGTACCGTAACTCAGTCATGTAGTGTCCAGGTGTAACCTGTCTGTACCGTAACTCAGTCATGTAGTGTCCAGGTGTAACCTGTCTGTACCGTAACTCAGTCATGTAGTGTCCAGGTGTAACCTGTCTGTACCGTAACTCAGTCATGTAGTGTCCAGGTGTAACCTGTCTGTACCGTAACTCAGTCACGTAGTGTCCAGGTGTAACCTGTCTGTACCGTAACTCAGTCATGTAGTGTCCAGGTGTAACCTGTCTGTACCGTAACTCAGTCATGTAGTGTCCAGGTGTTGTGTCTGTACCGTAACTCAGTCATGTAGTGTCCAGGTGTTGTGTCTGTACCGTAACTCAGTCATGTAGTGTCCAGGTGTAACCTGTCTGTACCGTAACTCAGTCATGTAGTGTCCAGGTGTAACCTGTCTGTACCGTAACTCAGTCATGTAGTGTCCAGGTGTTGTGTCTGTACCGTAACTCAGTCATGTAGTGTCCAGGTGTTGTGTCTGTACCGTAACTCAGTCATGTAGTGTCCAGGTGTTGTGTCTGTACCGTAACTCAGTCATGTAGTGTCCAGGTGTTGTGTCTGTACCGTAACTCAGTCATGTAGTGTCCAGGTGTAACCTGTCTGTACCGTAACTCAGTCATGTAGTGTCCAGGTGTAACCTGTCTGTACTGTAACTCAGTCACGTAGTGTCCAGGTGTTGTGTCTGTACCGTAACTCAGTCATGTAGTGTCCAGGTGTAACCTGTCTGTACTGTAACTCAGTCATGTAGTGTCCAGGTGTAACCTGTCTGTACTGTAACTCAGTCATGTAGTGTCCAGGTGTTGTGTCTGTACCGTAACTCAGTCATGTAGTGTCCAGGTGTTGTGTCTGTACCGTAACTCAGTCATGTAGTGTCCAGGTGTAACCTGTCTGTACCGTAACTCAGTCATGTAGTGTCCAGGTGTTGTGTCTGTACCGTAACTCAGTCATGTAGTGTCCAGGTGTAACCTGTCTGTACCGTAACTCAGTCATGTAGTGTCCAGGTGTTGTGTCTGTACCGTAACTCAGTCATGTAGTGTCCAGGTGTTGTGTCTGTACCGTAACTCAGTCATGTAGTGTCCAGGTGTAACCTGTCTGTACTGTAACTCAGTCATGTAGTGTCCAGGTGTAACCTGTCTGTACCGTAACTCAGTCATGTAGTGTCCAGGTGTTGTGTCTGTACCGTAACTCAGTCATGTAGTGTCCAGGTGTAACCTGTCTGTACCGTAACTCAGTCATGTAGTGTCCAGGTGTTGTGTCTGTACCGTAACTCAGTCATGTAGTGTCCAGGTGTTGTGTCTGTACCGTAACTCAGTCATGTAGTGTCCAGGTGTAACCTGTCTGTACCGTAACTCAGTCATGTAGTGTCCAGGTGTTGTGTCTGTACTGTAACTCAGTCATGTAGTGTCCAGGTGTTGTGTCTGTACTGTAACTCAGTCATGTAGTGTCCAGGTGTAACCTGTCTGTACCGTAACTCAGTCATGTAGTGTCCAGGTGTTGTGTCTGTACCGTAACTCAGTCATGTAGTGTCCAGGTGTTGTGTCTGTACTGTAACTCAGTCATGTAGTGTCCAGGTGTTGTGTCTGTACCGTAACTCAGTCATGTAGTGTCCAGGTGTTGTGTCTGTACCGTAACTCAGTCATGTAGTGTCCAGGTGTTGTGTCTGTACTGTAACTCAGTCATGTAGTGTCCAGGTGTAACCTGTCTGTACCGTAACTCAGTCATGTAGTGTCCAGGTGTAACCTGTCTGTACCGTAACTCAGTCATGTAGTGTCCAGGTGTTGTGTCTGTACCGTAACTCAGTCATGTAGTGTCCAGGTGTAACCTGTCTGTACCGTAACTCAGTCATGTAGTGTCCAGGTGTAACCTGTCTGTACCGTAACTCAGTCATGTAGTGTCCAGGTGTTGTGTCTGTACCGTAACTCAGTCATGTAGTGTCCAGGTGTTGTGTCTGTACCGTAACTCAGTCATGTAGTGTCCAGGTGTAACCTGTCTGTACCGTAACTCAGTCATGTAGTGTCCAGGTGTTGTGTCTGTACTGTAACTCAGTCATGTAGTGTCCAGGTGTTGTGTCTGTACTGTAACTCAGTCATGTAGTGTCCAGGTGTAACCTGTCTGTACCGTAACTCAGTCATGTAGTGTCCAGGTGTTGTGTTTGTACCGTAACTCAGTCATGTAGTGTCCAGGTGTTGTGTCTGTACAGTAACTCAGTCATGTAGTGTCCAGGTGTAACCTGTCTGTACCGTAACTCAGTCATGTAGTGTCCAGGTGTAACCTGTCTGTACCGTAACTCAGTCATGTAGTGTCCAGGTGTAACCTGTCTGTACCGTAACTCAGTCATGTAGTGTCCAGGTGTTGTGTCTGTACCGTAACTCAGTCATGTAGTGTCCAGGTGTAACCTGTCTGTACCGTAACTCAGTCATGTAGTGTCCAGGTGTAACCTGTCTGTACCGTAACTCAGTCATGTAGTGTCCAGGTGTAACCTGTCTGTACCGTAACTCAGTCATGTAGTGTCCAGGTGTAACCTGTCTGTACCGTAACTCAGTCATGTAGTGTCCAGGTGTAACCTGTCTGTACCGTAACTCAGTCATGTAGTGTCCAGGTGTTGTGTCTGTACAGTAACTCAGTCATGTAGTGTCCAGGTGTAACCTGTCTGTACCGTAACTCAGTCATGTAGTGTCCAGGTGTTGTGTCTGTACCGTAACTCAGTCATGTAGTGTCCAGGTGTTGTGTCTGTACCGTAACTCAGTCATGTAGTGTCCAGGTGTAACCTGTCTGTACTGTAACTCAGTCATGTAGTGTCCAGGTGTTGTGTCTGTACCGTAACTCAGTCATGTAGTGTCCAGGTGTTGTGTCTGTACCGTATCTCAGTCATGTAGTGTCCAGGTGTTGTGTCTGTACCGTAACTCAGTCATGTAGTGTCCAGGTGTAACCTGTCTGTACCGTAACTCAGTCATGTAGTGTCCAGGTGTAACCTGTCTGTACCGTAACTCAGTCATGTAGTGTCCAGGTGTTGTGTCTGTACCGTAACTCAGTCATGTAGTGTCCAGGTGTTGTGTCTGTACCGTAACTCAGTCATGTAGTGTCCAGGTGTAACCGGTCTGTACCGTAACTCAGTCATGTAGTGTCCAGGTGTTGTGTCTGTACCGTAACTCAGTCATGTAGTGTCCAGGTGTAACCTGTCTGTACCGTAACTCAGTCATGTAGTGTCCAGGTGTAACCTGTCTGTACCGTAACTCAGTCATGTAGTGTCCAGGTGTTGTGTCTGTACCGTAACTCAGTCATGTAGTGTCCAGGTGTTGTGTCTGTACCGTAACTCAGTCATGTAGTGTCCAGGTGTTGTGTCTGTACCGTAACTCAGTCATGTAGTGTCCAGGTGTTGTGTCTGTACAGTAACTCAGTCATGTAGTGTCCAGGTGTAACCTGTCTGTACCGTAACTCAGTCATGTAGTGTCCAGGTGTAACCTGTCTGTACCGTAACTCAGTCATGTAGTGTCCAGGTGTTGTGTCTGTACCGTAACTCAGTCATGTAGTGTCCAGGTGTTGTGTCTGTACCGTAACTCAGTCATGTAGTGTCCAGGTGTTGTGTCTGTACTGTAACTCAGTCATGTAGTGTACAGGTGTAACCTGTCTGTACCGTAACTCAGTCATGTAGTGTCCAGGTGTTGTGTCTGTACCGTAACTCAGTCATGTAGTGTCCAGGTGTTGTGTCTGTACCGTAACTCAGTCATGTAGTGTCCAGGTGTAACCTGTCTGTACTGTAACTCAGTCATGTAGTGTCCAGGTGTTGTGTCTGTACTGTAACTCAGTCATGTAGTGTCCAGGTGTTGTGTCTGTACCGTAACTCAGTCATGTAGTGTCCAGGTGTAACCTGTCTGTACCGTAACTCAGTCATGTAGTGTCCAGGTGTTGTGTCTGTACCGTAACTCAGTCATGTAGTGTCCAGGTGTTGTGTCTGTACCGTAACTCAGTCATGTAGTGTCCAGGTGTTGTGTCTGTACTGTAACTCAGTCATGTAGTGTCCAGGTGTAACCTGTCTGTACCGTAACTCAGTCATGTAGTATCCAGGTGTTGTGTCTGTACTGTAACTCAGTCACGTAGTGTCCAGGTGTAACCTGTCTGTACCGTAACTCAGTCATGTAGTGTCCAGGTGTAACCTGTCTGTACTGTAACTCAGTCATGTAGTGTCCAGGTGTAACCTGTCTGTACCGTAACTCAGTCATGTAGTGTCCAGGTGTTGTGTCTGTACCGTAACTCAGTCATGTAGTGTCCAGGTGTTGTGTCT
This sequence comes from Oncorhynchus mykiss, assembly GCF_013265735.2. Classification (NCBI taxonomy): domain Eukaryota; kingdom Metazoa; phylum Chordata; class Actinopteri; order Salmoniformes; family Salmonidae; genus Oncorhynchus; species Oncorhynchus mykiss. The sequence goes on along the minus strand of NC_048582.1, from coordinate 2,445,059 downwards.
GTACCGTAACTCAGTCATGTAGTGTCCAGGTGTAACCTGTCTGTACCGTAACTCAGTCATGTAGTGTCCAGGTGTTGTGTCTGTACCGTAACTCAGTCATGTAGTGTCCAGGTGTTGTGTCTGTACCGTAACTCAGTCATGTAGTGTCCAGGTGTTGTGTCTGTACCGTAACTCAGTCATGTAGTGTCCAGGTGTAACCTGTCTGTACCGTAACTCAGTCATGTAGTGTCCAGGTGTTGTGTCTGTACTGTAACTCAGTCATGTAGTGTCCAGGTGTTGTGTCTGTACCGTAACTCAGTCATGTAGTGTCCAGGTGTTGTGTCTGTACCGTAACTCAGTCATGTAGTGTCCAGGAGTAACCTGTCTGTACTGTAACTCAGTCATGTAGTGTCCAGGTGTAACCTGTCTGTACTGTAACTCAGTCATGTAGTGTCCAGGTGTAACCTGTCTGTACCGTAACTCAGTCATGTAGTGTCCAGGAGTAACCTGTCTGTACCGTAACTCAGTCATGTAGTGTCCAGGAGTAACCTGTCTGTACCGTAACTCAGTCATGTAGTGTCCAGGAGTAACCTGTCTGTACCGTAACTCAGTCATGTAGTGTCCAGGAGTAACCTGTCTGTACCGTAACTCAGTCATGTAGTGTCCAGGAGTAACCTGTCTGTACCGTAACTCAGTCATGTAGTGTCCAGGTGTTGTGTCTGTACCGTAACTCAGTCATGTAGTGTCCAGGTGTAACCTGTCTGTACCGTAACTCAGTCATGTAGTGTCCAGGTGTTGTGTCTGTACCGTAACTCAGTCATGTAGTGTCCAGGAGTAACCTGTCTGTACCGTAACTCAGTCATGTAGTGTCCAGGAGTAACCTGTCTGTACCGTAACTCAGTCATGTAGTGTCCAGGTGTTGTGTCTGTACCGTAACTCAGTCATGTAGTGTCCAGGTGTTGTGTCTGTACCGTAACTCAGTCATGTAGTGTCCAGGTGTTGTGTCTGTACCGTAACTCAGTCATGTAGTGTCCAGGAGTAACCTGTCTGTACTGTAACTCAGTCATGTAGTGTCCAGGTGTAACCTGTCTGTACCGTAACTCAGTCATGTAGTGTCCAGGAGTAACCTGTCTGTACCGTAACTCAGTCATGTAGTGTCCAGGAGTAACCTGTCTGTACTGTAACTCAGTCATGTAGTGTCCAGGTGTAACCTGTCTGTACCGTAACTCAGTCATGTAGTGTCCAGGAGTAACCTGTCTGTACCGTAACTCAGTCATGTAGTGTCCAGGAGTAACCTGTCTGTACCGTAACTCAGTCATGTAGTGTCCAGGTGTTGTGTCTGTACCGTAACTCAGTCATGTAGTGTCCAGGTGTAACCTGTCTGTACCGTAACTCAGTCATGTAGTGTCCAGGTGTTGTGTCTGTACAGTAACTCAGTCATGTAGTGTCCAGGTGTAACCTGTCTGTACCGTAACTCAGTCATGTAGTGTCCAGGTGTTGTGTCTGTACCGTAACTCAGTCATGTAGTGTCCAGGTGTTGTGTCTGTACCGTAACTCAGTCATGTAGTGTCCAGGTGTAACCTGTCTGTACCGTAACTCAGTCATGTAGTGTCCAGGTGTTGTGTCTGTACAGTAACTCAGTCATGTAGTGTCCAGGTGTTGTGTCTGTACCGTAACTCAGTCATGTAGTGTCCAGGTGTAACCTGTCTGTACCGTAACTCAGTCATGTAGTGTCCAGGTGTTGTGTCTGTACCGTAACTCAGTCATGTAGTGTCCAGGTGTAACCTGTCTGTACTGTAACTCAGTCATGTAGTGTCCAGGTGTTGTGTCTGTACCGTAACTCAGTCATGTAGTGTCCAGGTGTAACCTGTCTGTACTGTAACTCAGTCATGTGGTGTCCAGGTGTTGTGTCTGTACCGTAACTCAGTCATGTAGTGTCCAGGTGTTGTGTCTGTACCGTAACTCAGTCATGTAGTGTCCAGGTGTTGTGTCTGTACTGTAACTCAGTCATGTAGTGTCCAGGTGTTGTGTCTGTACCGTAACTCAGTCATGTAGTGTCCAGGTGTTGTGTCTGTACTGTAACTCAGTCATGTAGTGTCCAGGTGTAACCTGTCTGTACCGTAACTCAGTCATGTAGTGTACAGGTGTAACCTGTCTGTACCGTAACTCAGTCATGTAGTGTCCAGGTGTTGTGTCTGTACCGTAACTCAGTCATGTAGTGTCCAGGTGTAACCTGTCTGTACCGTAACTCAGTCATGTAGTGTCCAGGTGTTGTGTCTGTACCGTATCTCAGTCATGTAGTGCCCAGGTGTAACCTGTCTGTACCGTAACTCAGTCATGTAGTGTCCAGGTGTAACCTGTCTGTACCGTAACTCAGTCATGTAGTGTCCAGGTGTTGTGTCTGTACCGTAACTCAGTCATGTAGTGTCCAGGTGTTGTGTCTGTACCGTAACTCAGTCATGTAGTGTCCAGGTGTAACCTGTCTGTACCGTAACTCAGTCATGTAGTGTCCAGGTGTTGTGTCTGTACCGTATCTCAGTCATGTAGTGCCCAGGTGTAACCTGTCTGTACCGTAACTCAGTCATGTAGTGTCCAGGTGTAACCTGTCTGTACCGTAACTCAGTCATGTAGTGTCCAGGTGTTGTGTCTGTACCGTAACTCAGTCATGTAGTGTCCAGGTGTTGTGTCTGTACCGTAACTCAGTCATGTAGTGTCCAGGTGTAACCTGTCTGTACCGTAACTCAGTCATGTAGTGTCCAGGTGTAACCTGTCTGTACCGTAACTCAGTCATGTAGTGTCCAGGTGTAACCTGTCTGTACCGTAACTCAGTCATGTAGTGTCCAGGTGTAACCTGTCTGTACCGTAACTCAGTCATGTAGTGTCCAGGTGTTGTGTCTGTACCGTAACTCAGTCATGTAGTGTCCAGGTGTTGTGTCTGTACCGTATCTCAGTCATGTAGTGTCCAGGTGTTGTGTCTGTACCGTATCTCAGTCATGTAGTGTCCAGGTGTTGTGTCTGTACCGTAACTCAGTCATGTAGTGTCCAGGTGTTGTGTCTGTACCGTAACTCAGTCATGTAGTGTCCAGGTGTTGTGTCTGTACCGTAACTCAGTCATGTAGTGTCCAGGTGTAACCTGTCTGTACCGTAACTCAGTCACGTAGTGTCCAGGTGTAACCTGTCTGTACCGTAACTCAGTCATGTAGTGTCCAGGTGTAACCTGTCTGTACCGTAACTCAGTCATGTAGTGTCCAGGTGTTGTGTCTGTACCGTAACTCAGTCATGTAGTGTCCAGGTGTTGTGTCTGTACCGTAACTCAGTCATGTAGTGTCCAGGTGTTGTGTCTGTACCGTAACTCAGTCATGTAGTGTCCAGGTGTTGTGTCTGTACCGTAACTCAGTCATGTAGTGTCCAGGTGTAACCTGTCTGTACCGTAACTCAGTCATGTAGTGTCCAGGTGTTGTGTCTGTACCGTAACTCAGTCATGTAGTGTCCAGGTGTAACCTGTCTGTACCGTAACTCAGTCATGTAGTGTCCAGGTGTTGTGTCTGTACCGTAACTCAGTCATGTAGTGTCCAGGTGTTGTGTCTGTACCGTAACTCAGTCACGTAGTGTCCAGGTGTAACCTGTCTGTACCGTAACTCAGTCATGTAGTGTCCAGGTGTTGTGTCTGTACCGTAACTCAGTCATGTAGTGTCCAGGTGTTGTGTCTGTACCGTAACTCAGTCATGTAGTGTCCAGGTGTTGTGTCTGTACCGTAACTCAGTCATGTAGTGTCCAGGTGTTGTGTCTGTACCGTAACTCAGTCATGTAGTGTCCAGGTGTTGTGTCTGTACCGTAACTCAGTCATGTAGTGTCCAGGTGTAACCTGTCTGTACCGTAACTCAGTCATGTAGTGTCCAGGTGTAACCTGTCTGTACCGTAACTCAGTCACGTAGTGTCCAGGTGTAACCTGTCTGTACCGTAACTCAGTCATGTAGTGTCCAGGTGTAACCTGTCTGTACTGTAACTCAGTCATGTAGTGTCCAGGTGTAACCTGTCTGTACCGTAACTCAGTCATGTAGTGTCCAGGTGTTGTGTCTGTACCGTAACTCAGTCATGTAGTGTCCAGGTGTAACCTGTCTGTACCGTAACTCAGTCATGTAGTGTCCAGGTGTTGTGTCTGTACCGTAACTCAGTCATGTAGTGTCCAGGTGTAACCTGTCTGTACTGTAACTCAGTCATGTAGTGTCCAGGTGTAACCTGTCTGTACCGTAACTCAGTCATGTAGTGTCCAGGTGTAACCTGTCTGTACCGTAACTCAGTCATGTAGTGTCCAGGTGTTGTGTCTGTACCGTAACTCAGTCATGTAGTGTCCAGGTGTAACCTGTCTGTACCGTAACTCAGTCATGTAGTGTCCAGGTGTAACCTGTCTGTACCGTAACTCAGTCATGTAGTGTCCAGGTGTTGTGTCTGTACCGTAACTCAGTCATGTAGTGTCCAGGTGTTGTGTCTGTACCGTAACTCAGTCATGTAGTGTCCAGGTGTAACCTGTCTGTACCGTAACTCAGTCATGTAGTGTCCAGGTGTAACCTGTCTGTACCGTAACTCAGTCATGTAGTGTCCAGGTGTTGTGTCTGTACCGTAACTCAGTCATGTAGTGTCCAGGTGTAACCTGTCTGTACCGTAACTCAGTCATGTAGTGTCCAGGTGTTGTGTCTGTACCGTAACTCAGTCATGTAGTGTCCAGGTGTTGTGTCTGTACCGTAACTCAGTCATGTAGTGTCCAGGTGTTGTGTCTGTACCGTAACTCAGTCATGTAGTGTCCAGGTGTTGTGTCTGTACCGTAACTCAGTCATGTAGTGTCCAGGTGTTGTGTCTGTACCGTAACTCAGTCATGTAGTGTCCAGGTGTTGTGTCTGTACCGTAACTCAGTCATGTAGTGTCCAGGTGTTGTGTCTGTACCGTAACTCAGTCATGTAGTGTCCAGGTGTTGTGTCTGTACCGTAACTCAGTCATGTAGTGTCCAGGTGTAACCTATCTGTACCGTAACTCAGTCATGTAGTGTCCAGGTGTAACCTGTCTGTACCGTAACTCAGTCATGTAGTGTCCAGGTGTAACCTGTCTGTACCGTAACTCAGTCATGTAGTGTCCAGGTGTAACCTGTCTGTACCGTAACTCAGTCATGTAGTGTCCAGGTGTTGTGTCTGTACCGTAACTCAGTCATGTAGTGTCCAGGAGTAACCTGTCTGTACCGTAACTCAGTCATGTAGTGTCCAGGTGTAACCTGTCTGTACCGTAACTCAGTCATGTAGTGTCCAGGTGTTGTGTCTGTACCGTAACTCAGTCATGTAGTGTCCAGGTGTTGTGTCTGTACCGTAACTCAGTCATGTAGAGTCCAGGTGTAACCTGTCTGTACCGTAACTCAGTCATGTAGTGTCCAGGTGTAACCTGTCTGTACCGTAACTCAGTCATGTAGTGTCCAGGTGTAACCTGTCTGTACCGTAACTCAGTCATGTAGTGTCCAGGTGTAACCTGTCTGTACCGTAACTCAGTCATGTAGTGTCCAGGTGTTGTGTCTGTACCGTAACTCAGTCATGTAGTGTCCAGGTGTTGTGTCTGTACCGTAACTCAGTCATGTAGTGTCCAGGTGTTGTGTCTGTACCGTAACTCAGTCATGTAGTGTCCAGGTGTAACCTGTCTGTACCGTAACTCAGTCATGTAGTGTCCAGGTGTTGTGTCTGTACCGTAACTCAGTCATGTAGTGTCCAGGTGTTGTGTCTGTACCGTAACTCAGTCATGTAGTGTCCAGGTGTTGTGTCTGTACCGTAACTCAGTCATGTAGTGTCCAGGTGTTGTGTCTGTACCGTAACTCAGTCATGTAGTGTCCAGGTGTTGTGTCTGTACCGTAACTCAGTCATGTAGTGTCCAGGTGTTGTGTCTGTACCGTAACTCAGTCATGTAGTGTCCAGGTGTAACCTATCTGTACCGTAACTCAGTCATGTAGTGTCCAGGTGTAACCTGTCTGTACCGTAACTCAGTCATGTAGTGTCCAGGTGTAACCTGTCTGTACCGTAACTCAGTCATGTAGTGTCCAGGTGTTGTGTCTGTACCGTAACTCAGTCATGTAGTGTCCAGGTGTAACCTGTCTGTACCGTAACTCAGTCATGTAGTGTCCAGGTGTTGTGTCTGTACCGTAACTCAGTCATGTAGTGTCCAGGTGTTGTGTCTGTACCGTAACTCAGTCATGTAGTGTCCAGGTGTAACCTGTCTGTACCGTAACTCAGTCATGTAGTGTCCAGGTGTAACCTGTCTGTACCGTAACTCAGTCATGTAGTGTCCAGGTGTTGTGTCTGTACCGTAACTCAGTCATGTAGTGTCCAGGTGTTGTGTCTGTACCGTAACTCAGTCATGTAGTGTCCAGGTGTAACCTGTCTGTACTGTAACTCAGTCATGTAGTGTCCAGGTGTTGTGTCTGTACCGTAACTCAGTCATGTAGTGTCCAGGTGTTGTGTCTGTACAGTAACTCAGTCATGTAGTGTCCAGGTGTTGTGTCTGTACCGTAACTCAGTCATGTAGTGTCCAGGTGTAACCTGTCTGTACCGTAACTCAGTCATGTAGTGTCCAGGTGTAACCTGTCTGTACCGTAACTCAGTCATGTAGTGTCCAGGTGTAACCTGTCTGTACCGTAACTCAGTCATGTAGTGTCCAGGTGTTGTGTCTGTACCGTAACTCAGTCATGTAGTGTCCAGGTGTAACCTGTCTGTACCGTAACTCAGTCATGTAGTGTCCAGGTGTAACCTGTCTGTACTGTAACTCAGTCATGTAGTGTCCAGGTGTTGTGTCTGTACCGTAACTCAGTCATGTAGTGTCCAGGTGTTGTGTCTGTACCGTAACTCAGTCATGTAGTGTCCAGGTGTTGTGTCTGTACCGTAACTCAGTCATGTAGTGTCCAGGTGTTGTGTCTGTACCGTAACTCAGTCATGTAGTGTCCAGGTGTAACCTGTCTGTACCGTAACTCAGTCATGTAGTGTCCAGGTGTAACCTGTCTGTACCGTAACTCAGTCATGTAGTGTCCAGGTGTTGTGTCTGTACCGTAACTCAGTCATGTAGTGTCCAGGTGTAACCTGTCTGTACCGTAACTCAGTCATGTAGTGTCCAGGTGTAACCTGTCTGTACCGTAACTCAGTCATGTAGTGTCCAGGTGTTGTGTCTGTACCGTAACTCAGTCATGTAGTGTCCAGGTGTAACCTGTCTGTACCGTAACTCAGTCATGTAGTGTCCAGGTGTTGTGTCTGTACCGTAACTCAGTCATGTAGTGTCCAGGTGTAACCTGTCTGTACCGTAACTCAGTCATGTAGTGTCCAGGTGTTGTGTCTGTACCGTAACTCAGTCATGTAGTGTCCAGGTGTAACCTATCTGTACCGTAACTCAGTCATGTAGTGTCCAGGTGTTGTGTCTGTACCGTAACTCAGTCATGTAGTGTCCAGGTGTTGTGTCTGTACCGTAACTCAGTCATGTAGTGTCCAGGTGTTGTGTCTGTACCGTAACTCAGTCATGTAGTGTCCAGGTGTAACCTGTCTGTACCGTAACTCAGTCACGTAGTGTCCAGGTGTAACCTGTCTGTACCGTAACTCAGTCATGTAGTGTCCAGGTGTAACCTGTCTGTACCGTAACTCAGTCATGTAGTGTCCAGGTGTTGTGTCTGTACCGTAACTCAGTCATGTAGTGTCCAGGTGTAACCTGTCTTTACCGTAACTCAGTCATGTAGTGTCCAGGTGTTGTGTCTGTACCGTAACTCAGTCATGTAGTGTCCAGGTGTAACCTGTCTGTACCGTAACTCAGTCATGTAGTGTCCAGGTGTAACCTGTCTGTACCGTAACTCAGTCATGCAGTGTCCAGGTGTAACCTGTCTGTACCGTAACTCAGTCATGTAGTGTCCAGGTGTTGTGTCTGTACCGTAACTCAGTCATGTAGTGTCCAGGTGTAACCTGTCTGTACCGTAACTCAGTCATGTAGTGTCCAGGTGTTGTGTCTGTACCGTAACTCAGTCATGTAGTGTCCAGGTGTAACCTGTCTGTACCGTAACTCAGTCATGTAGTGTCCAGGTGTAACCTGTCTGTACCGTAACTCAGTCATGTAGTGTCCAGGTGTAACCTGTCTGTACCGTAACTCAGTCATGTAGTGTCCAGGTGTAACCTGTCTGTACCGTAACTCAGTCATGTAGTGTCCAGGTGTAACCTGTCTGTACCGTAACTCAGTCATGTAGTGTCCAGGTGTAACCTGTCTGTACCGTAACTCAGTCATGTAGTGTCCAGGTGTAACCTGTCTGTACTGTAACTCAGTCATGTAGTGTCCAGGTGTTGTGTCTGTACCGTAACTCAGTCATGTAGTGTCCAGGTGTAACCTGTCTGTACCGTAACTCAGTCATGTAGTGTCCAGGTGTTGTGTCTGTACTGTAACTCAGTCATGTAGTGTCCAGGTGTTGTGTCTGTACCGTAACTCAGTCATGTAGTGTCCAGGTGTTGTGTCTGTACCGTAACTCAGTCATGTAGTGTCCAGGTGTAACCTGTCTGTACCGTAACTCAGTCATGTAGTGTCCAGGTGTTGTGTCTGTACCGTAACTCAGTCATGATGTGGTCAGTCAGTCCCTGGCCCTGGGCGGCTGGTAATACTGGACCGTGGGCCGCGTCCTCGTGGTGGTCCTAGGCTGCCCGTCTCCCCCGCGCCGGTACTCTAGCCCCTCCTCTTCCTTCTGCCGCCACACATACAGACCATCAGTTTGTTTGTTTATTCAATCATACTGAATACGATTCTATTCTTATTTATTTTTTTATTTTTATCTTTATTTAACGAGGCAAGTCAGTTAAGAACAAATTCTTATTTTCAATGACGGTCTAGGAACATTGGGTTAACTGCCTGTTCAGGGGCAGAACGACAGAGTTGTACCTTGTCAGCTCGGGGATTTGAACTTGCAACCTTTCGGTTACTAGTCCAACGCTCTAACCACTAGGCTACCCTGCCACCCTCCCTCTTCCTTCCTCCCTCCCTCCCTCTTCCTCCCTCCCTCCCTCCCTAGCTCCTTCCTTCCTTCCTTCCCTCCCTCCCTCCCTCCCTCCCTCCCTCCCTCCCTCCCTCCCTCCCTCTGCCGTTCTGACAGGCAGGACCTGATCCTAGATCTGCCCTCTGGACTAAAGACACTGAGAATACACTGGGCTGGTTTATGAGATGATATTAGAGCAGCTGACCTTCCTGAAGGCTAAACCCACGTTGTATCAGTCTGTGTATTCACACCTGAATATGAGGCGCCATCTTAGACGCAACCAAGGCCTTTCTATTAGGTAGAACGAAGGCTCATTCTCAATGAGTCTTTCCTCGTTTCCTCACATCCTCTTTTCCTCTCCTCTTTCTCTAAAACCCATCAGAGACGACGGACTAGGGGTGGGGGCCTTGGACATTCTGCTCCAATACGGTTTGAGAAGCTGGAGAGGAGAGAGGACATGAGGGAACGTGGAAAGGTGAGTCGAGACAGAGCAACTGTAGTCCCATAGATACTAACCCAGAAGTCCGTGCTGACCGGTCTGATGTTGTGTAGAAGGACCTCCTCACAGTTTCCATACTCAGTGAAGACCACGACGGCCGTGAGACCAGAGGGATGAACAGCATCTATCCTGGACCTGTAGAACTACACACAGAGGTGTCATTACACACAGCATCTATCCTGAACCTGTGAGAACTACACACAGAGGTGTCATTACACACAGCATCTATCCTGAACCTGTGAGAACTACACACAGAGGTGTCATTACACACAACATCTATCCTGGACCTGTAGAACTACACACAGAGGTGTCATTACACACAGCATCTATCCTGGACCTGTAGAACTACACACAGAGGTGTCATTATACACAGCATCTATCCTGGACCTGTAGAACTACACACAGAGGTGTCATTATACACAGCATCTATCCTGGACCTGTAGAACTACACACAGAGGTGTCATTATACACAGCATCTATCCTGGACCTGTAGAACTATACACAGAGGTGTCATTATACACAGCATCTATCCTGGACCTGTAGAACTACACACAGAGGTGTCATTACACACAGCATCTATCCTGGACCTGTAGAACTACACACAGAGGTGTCATTATACACAGCATCTATCCTGGACCTGTAGAACTACACACAGAGGTGTCATTATACACAGCATCTATCCTGGACCTGTAGAACTACACACAGAGGTGTCATTACACACAGCATCTACCCTGGACCTGTAGAACTACACACAGAGGTGTCATTTACACAGCATCTATCCTGGACCTGTAGAACTACACACAGAGGTGTCATTATACACAGCATCTATCTTGGACCTGTAGAACTACACACAGAGGTGTCATTATACACAGCATCTATCCTGGACCTGTAGAACTACACACAGAGGTGTCATTACACACAGCATCTATCCTGGACCTGTAGAACTACACACAGAGGTGTCATTATACACAGCATCTATCCTGGACCTGTAGAACTACACACAGAGGTGTCATTATACACAGCATCTATCCTGGACCTGTAGAACTACACACAGAGGTGTCATTACACACAGCATCTACCCTGGACCTGTAGAACTACACACAGAGGTGTCATTATACACAGCATCTATCCTGGACCTGTAGAACTACACACAGAGGTGTCATTACACACAGCATCTATCCTGGACCTGTGAGAACTACACACAGAGGTGTCATTACACACAGCATCTATCCTGGACCTATAGAACTACACACAGAGGTGTCATTACACACAGCCATGACTCCCATCTATCTAACTATGACTCCCATCTATCTAACCATGACTCCCATCTATCTAACCATGACTCCCATCTATCTAACTATGACTCCCATCTATCTAACCATGACTCCCATCTATCTAACCATGACTCCCATCTATCTAACCATGACTCCCATCTATCTAACCATGACTCCAGTGTTAATATAGTTGATTGTCCTCCCATCTATCTAACTATGACTCCCATCTATCTAGCCATGACTCCCATCTATCTAGCCATGACTCCCATCTATCTAGCCATGACTCCCATCTATCTAGCCATGACTCACATCTATCTAGTCATGACTCCCATCTATCTAGCCATGACTCACATCTATCTAACTATGACTCCCATCTATCTAACCATGACTCTCATCTATCTAACCATGACTCCCATCTATCTAACCATGACTCCCATCTATCTAACCATGACTCCCATCTATCTAACCATGACTCCCATCTATCTAACCATGACTCCAGTGTTAATATAGTTGATTGTCCTTCCATCTATCTAACTATGACTCCCATCAATCTAACCATGACTCCCATCTATCTAACTATGACTCCCATCTATCTAGCCATGACTCCCATCTATCTAGCCATGACTCACATCTATCTAACTATGACTCCCATCTATCTAACCATGACTCTCATCTATCTAACCATGACTCCCATCTATCTAACCATGACTCCCATCTAACCATGACTCCCATCTATCTAACCATGACTCCCATCTATCTAACTATGACTCCCATCTATCTAACCATGACTCCCATCTACCTAACCATGACTCCCATCTATCTAACTATGACTCCCATCTATCTAACCATGACTCCCATCTACCTAACCATAACTCCAGTGTTAATATAGTTGTACCTTGTTGTCTTCCCAGTAGAGCGCTAGAACCTGGTCTCCTGGTTTCAAGTTCCCCAGGCCTTGAGCCACTGCAGGCTCCATGGTCCCAACCTGCCCCTGGTCTGACCTCTGGTCTGACCTCTGCCCTTTGACCTGCCCCGTTCTCTTCTTAGGGGCGGTGTTGGAGTTGTTATGGGCGGGGTTAGTGCTGTTCCTGTTGTGTGGCTCCTCCCTCTCCCTGGGGGCGGGACCAGAGGAGTAGTTCTGTTGTTTGATTGGCCCTGTCCGGTGTTCCGTTGACGAGTCACCGTTTTGGAGGTGTGGCCCCGTGCCTGGGCCGCTGCCCACTTGGCCTTTCACTGGACGAGACTCGCCACGGGACACGCCCCAGTCCTGCGTCCCGGCGCTACAGTCCTTCTCTTGCCCCGCCCACGACGTTGAAGAGTTCGACGGTCCGTTGTCCCGGTAACGGTCAAAGTTGTCAGAGTTGGGCCTTTCCCTGTGGGACTTCCCCCCTCCTCCTCTCCGTCTGCTGTTGGGCTCAGCTCTACAATACAAAACAACGTTACTGCACATCCCAGAATGCACCTTTCTTCGTTGGCACTGCGCACACATTAGAAAACAGTCAACTCTCGCACGTTGTATTCATAAACACGGATGACATTGACAATGAGACGACATTCATAGTCAAGTCTAATCAAGTATCCATACAAACTATGCCACTTAATATAATGTTTACATACCTTACATTATTCATCTCATATGTATATACTGTACTCTATATCATCTACTGCATCCTTATGTAATACATGTATCACTAGCCACTTAATATAATGTTTACATACCCTACATTACTAATCTCATATGTATATACTGTCCTCTATACCATCTACTGTATCTTGCCTATGCCGCTCTGTACCATCACTCATTCATATATCTTTATTTACATATTCTTTATCCCCTTACACTTGTGTCTATAGGGTAGTAGTTTTGGAATTGTTAGCTAGATTACTTGTTAGATATTACTGCATTGTCGGAACTAGAAGCACAAGCATTTCGCTACACTCGCATTAACATCTGCTAACCGTGTGTATGTGACCAATAACATCTGCTAACCATGTGTATGTGACCAATAACATCTGCTAACCATGTGTATGTGACCAATAACATCTGCTAACCATGTGTATGTGACCAATAACATCTGCTAACCATGTGTATGTGACCAATAACATCTGCTAACCATGTGTATGTGATCAATAAAAATGTGATTTGATTTGATGAGACGACGTTCACAATCAAGTCTAATCCAGTATCCATACCTGTTGTCTGTTCCGCAGTCAGACCTCTGGACCCCTTTAGGTTCTGATACACAGTTAGAACTGAACTCTGTCTGGTGCTGGCCTGGTTTAGAGGCAGCTGGTGCAGGTCCGTTGTCCTGCTTCATCCCTCCTCCTCCTCCTCCTCCTCCTCCTCCTCCTCTCTTATTAAACGACAGATCAGGTACCGAGTGCTGCTCTCTCCGACTTTGGTTCTGGAACCCTCCGGAACCAGAACTAGAACCTACTCTGATTCCCTGTTGGAAGGTTCTAGAACCAGATGAATCCCCCTGGGTTCCGTCTCTGGGTTCTCTGTTCCGCTGGCCGGGGGCAGGGTAAGTAGCAGCAGGGCAGAAAACTGATGTCTGTCCTCTGGCCTCCCTGGCTGTTTGTCTCTCATGCTGGGCCTCTCTCCACCTCTCTGACCCTCCTCCACCTCCAGGAGGAGCCTTCTCCTGTGTCTGGCCCCTTTCCTGGCCTCTGTCCTGGGCTCTCTCCTGGCCCTGCCGGCTCCCTGCTGGAGCTGGGGCTGGGGAAGGGGTGGATGTGGCGATGGAGGGGTCGTGGCCAGGTTTAGGGAAATCCTTGTCACTATCCCTCTGGAAACGAGGTGGTCTGTCGTTCCTGTCGTTCCTGAAGTCTGATCTGTCGTTCCTCTCGTTTCTCTCCTTCCGTGATCTGTCGTTCCTGGACCAGTCGTTCCTACCGTCTGACCTGTCGCTGCGTTGGGGGTACCTGTCCTGGGACTGGCTGTTAGGAGGGAACGTCATCTTACCCTCGTGATGCCTCTGGGAGGACTGGCTCTTTGGCTCTGGAGGAGAAACCCAGAGAGAACACACACACACACACACACACACACACACACACACACACACACACACACACACACACACACACACACACACACACACACACACACACACACACAAAGGTGTGAATGTTTAAACATTAAAACATTTCAACCAAATTGGATACGCAAAAGTAGTTTTTGTTTGCCGATAGACAGACCTGACTATACTGATAGATAGACCTGACTATACTGATAGATAGACCTGACTATACTGATAGATAGACCTGACTATACTGATAGATAGACCTGACTATACTGATAGATAGACCTGACTATACTGATAGACAGACCTGACTATACTGATAGATAGACCTGACTATACTGATAGATAGACCTGACTATACTGATAGATAGACCTGACTATACTGATAGATAGACCTGACTATACTGATAGATAGACCTGACTATACTGATAGATAGACCTGACTATACTGATAGATAGACCTGACTATACTGATAGATAGACCTGACTATACTGATAGATAGACCTGACTATACTGATAGACAGACCTGACTATACTGATAGATAGACCTGACTATACTGATAGACAGACCTCTATACTGATAGATAGACCTGCCTATACTGATAGATAGACCTGCCTATACTGATAGATAGACTTGACTATACTGATAGATAGACCTGCCTATACTGATAGATAGACCTGCCTATACTGATAGATAGACCTGACTATACTGATAGATAGACCTGACTATACTGATAGATAGACCTGACTATACTGATAGATAGACCTGACTATACTGATAGATAGACCTGACTATACTGATAGATAGACCTGCCTATACTGATAGACAGACCTGATAGATAGACCTGACTATACTGATAGATAGACCTGACTATACTGATAGACAGACCTGACTATACTGATAGATAGACCTGACTATACTGATAGATAGACCTGACTATACTGATAGATAGACCTGACTATACTGATAGATAGACCTGACTATACTGATAGATAGACCTGACTATACTGATAGATAGACCTGACTATACTGATAGATAGACCTGCCTATACTGATAGATAGACCTGACTATACTGATAGATAGACCTGACTATACTGATAGATAGACCTGACTATACTGATAGATAGACCTGACTATACTGATAGATAGACCTGACTATACTGATAGATAGACCTGACTATACTGATAGATAGACCTGCCTATACTGATAGACAGACCTGATAGATAGACCTGACTATACTGATAGATAGACCTGACTATACTGATAGACAGACCTCTATACTGATAGATAGACCTGACTATACTGATAGATAGACCTGACTATACTGATAGACAGACCTCTATACTGATAGATAGACCTGACTATACTGATAGATAGACCTCTATACTGATAGATAGACCTGACTATACTGATAGATAGACCTCTATACTGATAGATAGACCTCTATACTGATAGACAGACCTCTATACTGATAGACAGACCTCTATACTGATAGACAGACCTCTATACTGATAGACAGACCTCTATACTGATAGACAGACCTCTATACTGATAGATAGACCTGACTATACTGATAGATAGACCTGACTATACTGATAGATAGACCTGACTATACTGATAGATAGACCTGACTATACTGATAGATAGACCTGACTATACTGATAGATAGACCTGACTATACTGATAGATAGACCTGACTATACTGATAGATAGACCTGACTATACTGATAGATAGACCTGACTATACTGATAGATAGACCTGACTATACTGATAGATAGACCTGACTATACTGATAGACAGACCTGACTATACTGATAGATAGGCCTAGTGCACTGTTCTGTCTGTCTGGTGACTGACCTGACTATACTGATAGATAGGCCTAGTGCACTGTTCTGTCTGTCTGGTGACTGACCTGACTATACTGATAGACAGGCCTAGTGCACTGTTCTGTCTGTCTGGTGACTGACCTGACTATACTGATAGATAGGCCTAGTGCACTGTTCTGTCTGTCTGGTGACTGACCTGACTATACTGATAGACAGGCCTAGTGCACTGTTCTGTCTGTCTGGTGACTGACCTGACTATACTGATAGACAGGCCTAGTGCACTGTTCTGTCTGTCTGGTGACTGACCTGACTATACTGATAGACAGGCCTAGTGCACTGTTCTGTCTGTCTGGTGACTGACCTGACTATACTGATAGATAGGCCTAGTGCACTGTTCTGTCTGTCTGGTGACTGACCTGACTATACTGATAGACAGGCCTAGTGCACTGTTCTGTCTGTCTGGTGACTGACCTGACTATACTGATAGACAGGCCTAGTGCACTGTTCTGTCTGTCTGGTGACTGACCTGACTATACTGATAGACAGGCCTAGTGCACTGTTCTGTCTGTCTGGTGACTGACCTGTCTATACTGATAGATAGGCCTAGTGCACTGTTCTGTCTGTCTGGTGTCTGACCTGTCTATACTGATAGACAGGCCTAGTGCACTGTTCTGTCTGTCTGGTGACTGACCTGTCTATACTGATAGATAGGCCTAGTGCACTGTTCTGTCTGTCTGGTGTCTGACCTGTCTATACTGATATACAGGCCTAGTGCACTGTTCTGTCTGTCTGGTGACTGACCTGCCTATACTGATAGATAGGCCTAGTGCACTGTTCTGTCTGTCTGGTGACTGACCTGACTATACTGATAGACAGGCCTAGTGCACTGTTCTGTCTGTCTGGTGACTGACCTGCCTATACTGATAGATAGGCCTAGTGCTCTGTTCTGTCTGTCTGGTGTCTGACCTGCCTATACTGATAGATAGGCCTAGTGCTCTGTTCTGTCTGTCTGGTGTCTGACCTGCCTATACTGATAGATAGGCCTAGTGCACTGTTCTGTCTGTCTGGTGACTGACCTGCCTATACTGATAGATAGGCCTAGTGCCCGGTTCTGTCTGTCTGGTGTCTGACCTGACTATACTGATAGACAGGCCTAGTGCACTGTTCTGTCTGTCTGGTGACTGACCTGACTATACTGATAGACAGGCCTAGTGCACTGTTCTGTCTGTCTGGTGACTGACCTGCCTATACTGATAGATAGGCCTAGTGCTCTGTTCTGTCTGTCTGGTGTCTGACCTGCCTATACTGATAGATAGGCCTAGTGCTCTGTTCTGTCTGTCTGGTGTCTGACCTGCCTATACTGATAGATAGGCCTAGTGCACTGTTCTGTCTGTCTGGTGACTGACCTGCCTATACTGATAGATAGGCCTAGTGCCCGGTTCTGTCTGTCTGGTGTCTGACCTGACTATACTGATAGACAGGCCTAGTGCACTGTTCTGTCTGTCTGGTGACTGACCTGCCTATACTGATAGACAGGCCTAGTGCACTGTTCTGTCTGTCTGGTGACTGACCTGCCTATACTGATAGATAGGCCTAGTGCACTGTTCTGTCTGTCTGGTGTCTGACCTGACTATACTGATAGACAGGCCTAGTGCACTGTTCTGTCTGTCTGGTGTCTGACCTGCCTATACTGATAGACTGACCTGACTATACTGATAGATAGACCTAGTGCACTGTTCTGTCTGTCTGGTGACTGACCTGCCTATACTGATAGATAGGCCTAGTGCACTGTTCTGTCTGTCTGGTGTCTGACCTGCCTATACTGATAGATAGACCTAGTGCACGGTTCTGTCTGTCTGGTGACTGACCTGCCTATACTGATAGATATAACTAGTGCCCGGTTCTGTCTGTCTGGTGTCTGACCTGCCTATACTGATAGATAGGCCTAGTGCACTGTTCTGTCTGTCTGGTGTCTGACCTGCCTATACTGATAGACAGGCCTAGTGCACTGTTCTGTCTGTCTGGTGTCTGACCTGCCTATACTGATAGACAGGCCTAGTGCACTGTTCTGTCTGTCTGGTGTCTGACCTGCCTATACTGATAGACAGGCCTAGTGCACTGTTCTGTCTGTCTGGTGTCTGACCTGCCTATACTGATAGATAGGCCTAGTGCACTGTTCTGTCTGTCTGGTGTCTGACCTGACTATACTGATAGATAGGCCTAGTGCACTGTTCTGTCTGTCTGGTGACTGACCTGACTATACTGATAGATAGGCCTAGTGCACTGTTCTGTCTGTCTGGTGTCTGACCTGCCTATACTGATAGATAGGCCTAGTGCACTGTTCTGTCTGTCTGGTGTCTGACCTGCCTATACTGATAGATAGGCCTAGTGCACTGTTCTGTCTGTCTGGTGTCTGACCTGCCTATACTGATAGACAGGCCTAGTGCACTGTTCTGTCTGTCTGGTGTCTGACCTGCCTATACTGATAGATAGGCCTAGTGCACTGTTCTGTCTGTCTGGTGACTGACCTGCCTATACTGATAGATAGGCCTAGTGCACTGTTCTGTCTGTCTGGTGTCTGACCTGCCTATACTGATAGATAGACCTAGTGCACTGTTCTGTCTGTCTGGTGACTGACCTGCCTATACTGATAGATAGGCCTAGTGCACTGTTCTGTCTGTCTGGTGTCTGACCTGCCTATACTGATAGATAGACCTAGTGCACGGTTCTGTCTGTCTGGTGACTGACCTGCCTATACTGATAGATATAACTAGTGCCCGGTTCTGACTGTCTGGTGTCTGACATGACTATTATTGATAGATAGACCTAGTGCACGGTTCTGACTGTCTGGTGTCTGACCTGACTATACTGATAGATAGACCTAGTGCACAGTTCTGTCTGGTGACTGACCTGCCTATACTGATAGATAGACCTAGTGCACGGTTCTGACTGTCTGTCTGGTGACTGACCTGTCTATACTGATAGATAGGCCTAGTACACGGTTCTGTCTGTCTGGTGACTGACCTGCCTATACTGATAGATAGACCTAGTGCCCGGTTCTGACTGTCTGTCTGACCTGTCTATACTGATAGATAGACCTAGTGCACGGTTCTGTCTGTCTGGTGACTGACCTGCCTATGCTGATAGATAGACCTAGTGCACTGTTCTGTCTGTCTGGTGTCTGACCTGCCTATACTGATAGATAGACCTAGTGCACGGTTCTGACTGGTGTCTGACCTGCCTATACTGATAGATAGACCTAGTGCACTGTTCTGTCTGTCTGGTGACTGACCTGCCTATACTGATAGATAGGCCTAGTGCACTGTTCTGTCTGTCTGGTGTCTGACCTGCCTATACTGATAGATAGACCTAGTGCACGGTTCTGACTGGTGTCTGACCTGCCTATACTGATAGATAGACCAAGTGCACTGTTCTGTCTGTCTGGTGACTGACCTGCCTATACTGATAGATAGGCCTAGTGCACTGTTCTGTCTGTCTGGTGTCTGACCTGCCTATACTGATAGACAGGCCTAGTGCACTGTTCTGTCTGTCTGGTGACTGACCTGTCTATACTGATAGATAGACCTAGTGCACTGTTCTGTCTGTCTGGTGTCTGACCTGCCTATACTGATAGACAGGCCTAGTGCCCGGTTCTGTCTGTCTGGTGTCTGACCTGCCTATACTGATAGACAGGCCTAGTGCACTGTTCTGTCTGTCTGGTGTCTGACCTGCCTATACTGATAGACAGGCCTAGTGCCCGGTTCTGTCTGTCTGGTGTCTGACCTGTCTATACTGATAGACAGGCCTAGTGCCCGGTTCTGTCTGTCTGGTGTCTGACCTGCCTATACTGATAGACAGGCCTAGTGCACTGTTCTGTCTGTCTGGTGTCTGACCTGCCTATACTGATAGACAGGCCTAGTGCACTGTTCTGTCTGTCTGGTGTCTGACCTGTCTATACTGATAGACAGGCCTAGTGCTCTGTTCTGTCTGTCTGGTGACTGACCTGCCTATACTGATAGACAGGCCTAGTGCACTGTTCTGTCTGTCTGGTGTCTGACCTGCCTATACTGATAGACAGGCCTAGTGCACTGTTCTGACTGTCTGGTGTCTGACCTGTCTATACTGATAGACAGGCCTAGTGCACTGTTCTGTCTGTCTGGTGACTGACCTGCCTATACTGATAGATAGGCCTAGTGCACTGTTCTGTCTGTCTGGTGTCTGACCTGACTATACTGATAGACAGGCCTAGTGCACTGTTCTGTCTGTCTGGTGTCTGACCTGCCTATACTGATAGACTGACCTGACTATACTGATAGATAGACCTAGTGCACTGTTCTGTCTGTCTGGTGACTGACCTGCCTATACTGATAGATAGGCCTAGTGCACTGTTCTGTCTGTCTGGTGTCTGACCTGCCTATACTGATAGATAGACCTAGTGCACGGTTCTGTCTGTCTGGTGACTGACCTGCCTATACTGATAGATATAACTAGTGCCCGGTTCTGTCTGTCTGGTGTCTGACCTGCCTATACTGATAGATAGGCCTAGTGCACTGTTCTGTCTGTCTGGTGTCTGACCTGCCTATACTGATAGACAGGCCTAGTGCACTGTTCTGTCTGTCTGGTGTCTGACCTGCCTATACTGATAGACAGGCCTAGTGCACTGTTCTGTCTGTCTGGTGTCTGACCTGCCTATACTGATAGACAGGCCTAGTGCACTGTTCTGTCTGTCTGGTGTCTGACCTGCCTATACTGATAGATAGGCCTAGTGCACTGTTCTGTCTGTCTGGTGTCTGACCTGACTATACTGATAGATAGGCCTAGTGCACTGTTCTGTCTGTCTGGTGACTGACCTGACTATACTGATAGATAGGCCTAGTGCACTGTTCTGTCTGTCTGGTGTCTGACCTGCCTATACTGATAGATAGGCCTAGTGCACTGTTCTGTCTGTCTGGTGTCTGACCTGCCTATACTGATAGATAGGCCTAGTGCACTGTTCTGTCTGTCTGGTGTCTGACCTGCCTATACTGATAGACAGGCCTAGTGCACTGTTCTGTCTGTCTGGTGTCTGACCTGCCTATACTGATAGATAGGCCTAGTGCACTGTTCTGTCTGTCTGGTGACTGACCTGCCTATACTGATAGATAGGCCTAGTGCACTGTTCTGTCTGTCTGGTGTCTGACCTGCCTATACTGATAGATAGACCTAGTGCACTGTTCTGTCTGTCTGGTGACTGACCTGCCTATACTGATAGATAGGCCTAGTGCACTGTTCTGTCTGTCTGGTGTCTGACCTGCCTATACTGATAGATAGACCTAGTGCACGGTTCTGTCTGTCTGGTGACTGACCTGCCTATACTGATAGATATAACTAGTGCCCGGTTCTGACTGTCTGGTGTCTGACATGACTATTATTGATAGATAGACCTAGTGCACGGTTCTGACTGTCTGGTGTCTGACCTGACTATACTGATAGATAGACCTAGTGCACAGTTCTGTCTGGTGACTGACCTGCCTATACTGATAGATAGACCTAGTGCACGGTTCTGACTGTCTGTCTGGTGACTGACCTGTCTATACTGATAGATAGGCCTAGTACACGGTTCTGTCTGTCTGGTGACTGACCTGCCTATACTGATAGATAGACCTAGTGCCCGGTTCTGACTGTCTGTCTGACCTGTCTATACTGATAGATAGACCTAGTGCACGGTTCTGTCTGTCTGGTGACTGACCTGCCTATGCTGATAGATAGACCTAGTGCACTGTTCTGTCTGTCTGGTGTCTGACCTGCCTATACTGATAGATAGACCTAGTGCACGGTTCTGACTGGTGTCTGACCTGCCTATACTGATAGATAGACCTAGTGCACTGTTCTGTCTGTCTGGTGACTGACCTGCCTATACTGATAGATAGGCCTAGTGCACTGTTCTGTCTGTCTGGTGTCTGACCTGCCTATACTGATAGATAGACCTAGTGCACGGTTCTGACTGGTGTCTGACCTGCCTATACTGATAGATAGACCAAGTGCACTGTTCTGTCTGTCTGGTGACTGACCTGCCTATACTGATAGATAGGCCTAGTGCACTGTTCTGTCTGTCTGGTGTCTGACCTGCCTATACTGATAGACAGGCCTAGTGCACTGTTCTGTCTGTCTGGTGACTGACCTGTCTATACTGATAGATAGACCTAGTGCACTGTTCTGTCTGTCTGGTGTCTGACCTGCCTATACTGATAGACAGGCCTAGTGCCCGGTTCTGTCTGTCTGGTGTCTGACCTGCCTATACTGATAGACAGGCCTAGTGCACTGTTCTGTCTGTCTGGTGTCTGACCTGCCTATACTGATAGACAGGCCTAGTGCCCGGTTCTGTCTGTCTGGTGTCTGACCTGTCTATACTGATAGACAGGCCTAGTGCCCGGTTCTGTCTGTCTGGTGTCTGACCTGCCTATACTGATAGACAGGCCTAGTGCACTGTTCTGTCTGTCTGGTGTCTGACCTGCCTATACTGATAGACAGGCCTAGTGCACTGTTCTGTCTGTCTGGTGTCTGACCTGTCTATACTGATAGACAGGCCTAGTGCTCTGTTCTGTCTGTCTGGTGACTGACCTGCCTATACTGATAGACAGGCCTAGTGCACTGTTCTGTCTGTCTGGTGTCTGACCTGCCTATACTGATAGACAGGCCTAGTGCACTGTTCTGACTGTCTGGTGTCTGACCTGTCTATACTGATAGACAGGCCTAGTGCACTGTTCTGTCTGTCTGGTGTCTGACCTGCCTATACTGATAGACAGGCCTAGTGCACTGTTCTGACTGTCTGGTGTCTGACATGCCTATACTGATAGACAGGCCTAGTGCACTGTTCTGTCTGTCTGGTGTCTGACCTGCCTATACTGATAGACAGGCCTAGTGCACTGTTCTGTCTGTCTGGTGTCTGACCTGCCTATACTGATAGATAGACCTAGTGCACTGTTCTGTCTGTCTGGTGACTGACCTGCCTATACTGATAGACAGGCCTAGTGCACTGTTCTGTCTGTCTGGTGACTGACCTGCCTATACTGATAGATAGGCCTAGTGCACTGTTCTGTCTGTCTGGTGACTGACCTGCCTATACTGATAGATAGACCTAGTGCACTGTTCTGACTGTCTGTCTGGTGTCTGACCTGTCTATACTGATAGATAGACCTAGTGCTCTGTTCTGTCTGGTGACTGACCTGACTATACTGATAGATAGGCCTAGTGCTCTGTTCTGTCTGGTGACTGACCTGACTATACTGATAGATAGGCCTAGTGCTCTGTTCTGTCTGGTGTCTGACCTGTCTATACTGATAGATAGGCCTAGTGCACTGTTCTGTCTGTCTGGTGTCTGACCTGTCTATACTGATAGATAGGCCTAGTGCACTGTTCTGTCTGTCTGGTGTCTGACCTGCCTATACTGATAGACAGGCCTAGTGCACTGTTCTGTCTGTCTGGTGTCTGACCTGTCTATACTGATAGACAGGCCTAGTGCACTGTTCTGTCTGTCTGGTGTCTGACCTGCCTATACTGATAGACAGGCCTAGTGCACTGTTCTGTCTGTCTGGTGTCTGACCTGTCTATACTGATAGACAGGCCTAGTGCACTGTTCTGTCTGTCTGGTGTCTGACCTGCCTATACTGATAGATAGGCCTAGTGCACTGTTCTGTCTGTCTGGTGTCTGACCTGCCTATACTGATAGATAGACCTAGTGCCCTGTTCTGTCTGTCTGGTGTCTGACCTGCCTATACTGATAGATAGGCCTAGTGCACTGTTCTGTCTGTCTGGTGTCTGACCTGTCTATACTGATAGACAGGCCTAGTGCACTGTTCTGTCTGTCTGGTGTCTGACCTGCCTATACTGATAGACAGGCCTAGTGCACTGTTCTGTCTGTCTGGTGACTGACCTGCCTATACTGATAGATAGGCCTAGTGCACTGTTCTGTCTGTCTGGTGACTGACCTGCCTATACTGATAGATAGACCTAGTGCACTGTTCTGACTGTCTGTCTGGTGTCTGACCTGTCTATACTGATAGATAGACCTAGTGCTCTGTTCTGTCTGGTGACTGACCTGACTATACTGATAGATAGGCCTAGTGCTCTGTTCTGTCTGGTGACTGACCTGACTATACTGATAGATAGGCCTAGTGCTCTGTTCTGTCTGGTGTCTGACCTGTCTATACTGATAGATAGGCCTAGTGCACTGTTCTGTCTGTCTGGTGTCTGACCTGTCTATACTGATAGATAGGCCTAGTGCACTGTTCTGTCTGTCTGGTGTCTGACCTGCCTATACTGATAGACAGGCCTAGTGCACTGTTCTGTCTGTCTGGTGTCTGACCTGTCTATACTGATAGACAGGCCTAGTGCACTGTTCTGTCTGTCTGGTGTCTGACCTGCCTATACTGATAGACAGGCCTAGTGCACTGTTCTGTCTGTCTGGTGTCTGACCTGTCTATACTGATAGACAGGCCTAGTGCACTGTTCTGTCTGTCTGGTGTCTGACCTGCCTATACTGATAGATAGGCCTAGTGCACTGTTCTGTCTGTCTGGTGTCTGACCTGCCTATACTGATAGATAGACCTAGTGCCCTGTTCTGTCTGTCTGGTGTCTGACCTGCCTATACTGATAGATAGGCCTAGTGCACTGTTCTGTCTGTCTGGTGTCTGACCTGTCTATACTGATAGACAGGCCTAGTGCACTGTTCTGTCTGTCTGGTGTCTGACCTGCCTATACTGATAGATAGGCCTAGTGCACTGTTCTGACTGTCTGTCTGGTGTCTGACCTGCCTATACTGATAGATAGGCCTAGTGCACTGTTCTGTCTGTCTGGTGACTGACCTGCCTATACTGATAGACAGGCCTAGTGCACTGTTCTGTCTGTCTGGTGTCTGACCTGCCTATACTGATAGACAGGCCTAGTGCACTGTTCTGTCTGTCTGGTGACTGACCTGCCTATACTGATAGACAGGCCTAGTGCACTGTTCTGTCTGTCTGGTGACTGACCTGTCTATACTGATAGATAGGCCTAGTGCTCTGTTCTGTCTGTCTGGTGACTGACCTGCCTATACTGATAGACAGGCCTAGTGCACTGTTCTGTCTGTCTGGTGTCTGACCTGTCTATACTGATAGATAGGCCTAGTGCTCTGTTCTGTCTGTCTGGTGTCTGACCTGTCTATACTGATAGATAGGCCTAGTGCTCTGTTCTGTCTGTCTGGTGTCTGACCTGTCTATACTGATAGATAGACCTAGTGCTCAGTTCTGACTGTCTGGTGTCTGACCTGCCTATACTGATAGATAGACCTAGTGCACTGTTCTGTCTGTCTGGTGTCTGACCTGCCTATACTGATAGATAGGCCTAGTGCACTGTTCTGACTGTCTGTCTGGTGTCTGACCTGTCTATACTGATAGATAGGCCTAGTGCACTGTTCTGACTGTCTGGTGTCTGACCTGCCTATACTGATAGATAGACCTAGTGCACTGTTCTGTCTGTCTGGTGTCTGACCTGCCTATACTGATAGATAGGCCTAGTGCACTGTTCTGACTGTCTGTCTGGTGTCTGACCTGTCTATACTGATAGATAGGCCTAGTGCACTGTTCTGTCTGTCTGGTGTCTGACCTGCCTATACTGATAGATAGGCCTAGTGCACTGTTCTGACTGTCTGTCTGGTGTCTGACCTGTCTATACTGATAGATAGACCTAGTGCACGGTTCTGTCTGTCTATCTGGTGTCTGACCTGTCTATACTGATAGATAGACCTAGTGCACAGCTCTGTCTGTCTGTCTGTCTGGTGTCTGACCTGCCTATACTGATAGATAGACCTAGTGCCCGGTTCTGACTGTCTGTCTGTCTGGTGGCTAACCTGCCTATACTGATAGATAGACCTAGTGCACGGTTCTGACTGGTGTCTGACCTGCCTATACTGATAGATAGACCTAGTGCACGGTTCTGTCTGTCTGGTGACTGACCTGCCTATACTGATAGATAGACCTAGTGCACGGTTCTGTCTGTCTGGTGACTGACCTGCCTATGCTGATAGATAGACCTGGTGCACGGTTCTGTCTGGTGTCTGACCTGTCTATACTGATAGATAGACCTAGTGCACGGTTCTGTCTGTCTGTCTGTCTGTGTGCCCCTCCCCTCTCTCTTCCCCACCTCTCTAGCTGTTCTGTCTGTCTCTGTGCCCCTCCCACCTCTCTAGCTCGCTATGAAAAGATGTGAGTGTTTGTGTTCTCGGAAGTACGGCAACTAATCCTGTCTCCGTTTTCAAAAATACTGAATGTCAGGAGGCGATTCGTAGAGGAAGATGTATTTTCAGTCTACTAAATGTCTCCTTACTACATTTGAACACAGTGAATAAACAGAGTTTTCTATTGTGTTATTGACTGTACGTTTGTTTATGTAACTCTGTGTTGTTGTTTTTATGTTTGTTTACTCCATGTGTAACTCTGTGTTGTTGTTTTTGTCGCACTGCTTTGCTTTATCTTGGTCAGGGTTGCAGTTGTAAATGAGAACTTGTTCTCAACTGGCCTCCCTGGTTAAATAAAGGTGAAATAAAATAAATGGAATTGGCAAGTCATGGTATTTAACGAGATGTAAAGATTGGTCTGTGCTCAGGCGGCAGGCAGCAGGCAGGCTGTAAAATTGTTTATCCCACAGGCAGCTCAAGATTCATTTGATGGACGTTAGTCCCACTTCAGAAGCGACCTTCCTTTAAAGTACCCGTTCAGCGGGCGCTTCGACTCTCCAGAGAACGTTTGGTTTGGGCATTTTAAAAGCTGTCGTTGTACACTTAACAGACAAACAAACATGCCGAAGCAGAGGTGCTTTCAAGGGGATATGACTGAGGGAGATTTCACTGTCTGACTGAGGGAGATTTCACTGTCTGACTGAGGGAGATTTCACTGTCTGACTGAGGGAGATTTCACTGTCTGACTGAGGGAGATTTCACTGTCTGACTGAGGGAGATTTCACTGTCTGACTGAGGGAGATTTCACTGTCTGACTGAGGGAGATTTCACTGTCTGACTGAGGGAGATATAACTGTCTGACTGAGGGAGATTTCACTGTCTGACTGAGGGAGATTTCACTGTCTGACTGAGGGAGATTTCACTGTCTGACTGAGGGAGATTTCACTGTCTGACTGAGGGAGATTTCACTGTCTGACTGAGGGGGATTTCACTGTCTGACTGAGGGAGATTTCACTGTCTGACTGAGGGAGATTTCACTGTCTGACTGAGGGAGATTTCACTGTCTGACTGAGGGAGATTTTACTTTCTGACTGAGGGAGATTTCACTGTCTGACTGAGGGAGATTTCACTGTCTGACTGAGGGAGATTTCACTGTCTGACTGAGGGAGATTTCACTGTCTGACTGAGGGAGATTTCACTGTCTGTCTGAGGGAGATAGAACTTCACTGTCTGTCTGAGGGAGATAGAACTTCACTGTCTGACTGAGGGAGATAGAACTTCACTGTCTGACTGAGGGAGATGTCACTGTCTGTCTGAGGGAGATAGAACTTCACTGTCTGACTGAGGGAGATGTCACTGTCTGACTGAGGGAGATAGAACTTCACTGTCTGACTGAGGGAGATGTCACTGTCTGACTGAGGGAGATAGAACTTCACTGTCTGACTGAGGGAGATAGAACTTCACCGTCTGACTGAGGGAGATAGAACTTCACCGTCTGTCCCTAGAGGTCCTTATTAGGACCATTATTCTGCTTCATGAATGAATTATTCTGCATCGTGAATGAATTATTCTGCATCGTGAATGAATTATTCTGCATCGTGAATTAATTATTCTGCATCGTGAATTAATAGGACCATTATGCATTGTAAATTGACGTGGAATTTTCAGATTTGTTTTTTTTATAGTTTTAACAGAAAATGATTTGTAAAAAAAAATACAGATTAAACGTTAAGCAACATTGTCCATTGGTCACATCCCTAACGTGTCACAGACATGCTTAGTACGTTCTACATACGGTCTTTTAATTGGAGACCTGAGAAACAAATCAAATCAAACGTCATTATATACTTTTTTTTTAAAACAAAGAAGGCAGAAACTAAAGTCATTGCCAGAGTTCAGTAAAAATGATCCCAGACTCTGGTTTCCAACGTCTCAATACTTGAAATGAGCCCGAACATCAAACGGTAACTTCCCCTCATGAAAGGCAGGAAATGAAACCCATCCCTCTCTGTTGACTGTGTCCATTTCCCGCTCTGTGGTGAACCATATGTCAGTTTGTCGCCATGCCGACACACTGATGATGTCAGAGACTTAACTAACAGCAGCACTGTTTTATACAGATTAATACCCTCTGTAGAGAGACACAGACCATCTGGCCTGGCTCCTCACTGTAACCACCAGAGGAGAGGACAGGACGACGGCACCAGAGACTACAGCACCAGAGACTACAGCACCAGAGACTACAGCACCAGAGACAGGACTACAGCACCAGAGACTACAGCACTAGAGACAGGACTACAGCACCAGAGACTACAGCACCAGAGACAGGACTAGAGGACTAGAGACTATAACACCAGAGACTATAACACCATAGACTACAGCACCAGAGACTACAGCACCAGAGACAGGACTACAGCACCAGAGACAGGACTACAGCACCAGAGACAGGACTACAGCACCAGAGACTACAGCACCAGAGACTACATCACCAGAGACTACAGCACCAGAGACTACATCACCAGAGACTACAGCACCAGAGACTACAGCACCAGAGACTACAGCACCAGAGACTACATCACCAGAGACTACAGCACCAGAGACTACAGCACCAGAGACTACAGCACATGGGACTACAGCACATGGGACTACAGCACCAGAGACAGGACTACAGCACCAGAGACAGGACGATGGCACCAGAGACAACAGCACCAGAGACAACAGCACCAGAGACAACAGCACCAGAGACAACAGCACCAGAGACTACAGCACCAGAGACAGGACTACAGCACCAGAGACTACAGCACCAGAGACTACATCACCAGAGACAGGACTACAGCACCAGAGACTACAGCACCAGAGACTACAGCACCAGAGACTACAGCACCAGAGACTATAACACCAGAGACAGGACTACGGCACCAGAGACATGACTACGGCACCAGAGACTACAGTACCAGAGACTACAGTACCAGAGACAGGACTACAGCACCAGAGACTACAGCACCAGAGACAGGACTACAGCACCAGAGACTATAACACCAGAGACATTAACACCAGAGACAGGACTACAGCCCCAGAGTCAGGACTACGGCACCAGAGACAGGACTACAGCACCAGAGACAGGACTACAGCACCAGAGACTATAACACCAGAGATTATAACACCAGAGACAGGACTACGGCACCAGAGACATGACTACGGCACCAGAGACTACAGTACCAGAGACAGGACTACAGCACCAGAGACTACAGCACCAGAGACTACAGCACCAGAGACTACAAGACCAGAGACAGGACTACAGCACCAGAGACTACAGCACCAGAGACTACAGCACCAGAGACTACAGTACCAGAGACAGGACTACAGCACCAGAGACTACAGCACCAGAGACTATAACACCAGAGACATTAACACCAGAGACATTAACACCAGAGACTATAACACCAGAGACATTAACACCAGAGACTATAACACCAGAGACATTAACACCAGAGACTATAACACCAGAGACATTAACACCAGAGACTATAACACCAGAGACATTAACACCAGAGACTATAACACCAGAGACTATAACACCAGAGACTATAACACCAGAGACTATAACACCAGAGACATTAACACCAGAGACTATAACACCAGAGACATTAACACCAGAGACTATAACACCAGAGACTATAACACCAGAGACTATAACACCAGAGACATTAACACCAGAGACTATAACACCAGAGACATTAACACCAGAGACTATAACACCAGAGACTATAACACCAGAGACTATAACACCAGAGACATTAACACCAGAGACTATAACACCAGAGACATTAACACCAGAGACTATAACACCAGAGACTATAACACCAGAGACTATAACACCAGAGACTATAACACCAGAGACTATAACACCAGAGACATTAACACCAGAGACATTAACACCAGAGACTATAACACCAGAGACTACAGCACCAGAGACTACAGCACCAGAGACTATAACACCAGAGACATTAACACCAGAGACAGGACTACAGCACCAGAGACTACAGCACCAGAGACTACAGCACCAGAGACTATAACATCAGTGACTATAACACCATAGACTACAGCACCAGAGACTACAGCACCAGAGACTACAGCACCAGAGACAGGACTAGAGCACCAGAGACTACAGCACCAGAGACTACAGCACCAGAGACTACAGAGACAGGACTACAGTACCAGAGACTATACCACCAGAGACTACAGCACCAGAGACTACAGTACCAGAGACTATACCACCAGAGACTATAACACCAGAGACAGGACTACAGCACCAGAGACTATAACACCAGAGACATTAACACCAGAGACAGGACCAGAGACTATAACACCAGAGACTATAACACCAGAGACATTAACACCAGAGACAGGACCAGAGACTATAACACCATAGACTATAACACCAGAGACATTAACCCCAGAGACATTAACACCAGAGACAGGACAACAGCACCAGAGACAGGACTACGGCACCAGAGACTATAACACCAGAGACTATAACACCAGAGACTATAACACCAGAGACAGGACTAGAGGACTAGAGACTATGAACCCTGGTCTCCAGAGGGGAACGGTACATGTTCATGGAGCCACTCCAACACAGATTTACACCATACATTATAACACCAGAGACTATAACACCAGAGACAGAACCAGAGACTATAACACCAGAGACTATAACACCAGAGACAGGACTAGAGGACTAGAGACTATGAACCCTGGTCCCCAGAGGGGAACGGTACATGTTCATGGAGCCACTCCAACACAGATATACACCAGAGACTATAAC
Organism: Oncorhynchus mykiss; assembly: GCF_013265735.2. Lineage (NCBI taxonomy): Eukaryota > Metazoa > Chordata > Actinopteri > Salmoniformes > Salmonidae > Oncorhynchus > Oncorhynchus mykiss. The sequence goes on along the minus strand of NC_048582.1, from coordinate 2,414,414 downwards.
ACCAGAGACTATAACACCAGAGACAGGACTAGAGACTATAACACCAGAGACTATAACACCAGAGACTATAACACCAGAGACAGGACTAGAGACTATAACACCAGAGACTATAACACCAGAGACAGGACTAGAGACTATAACACCAGAGACTATAACACCAGAGACTATAACACCAGAGACTATAACACCATACACTATAACACCAGAGACTATAACACCAGAGACAGGACTAGAGACTATAACACCATACACTATAACACCAGAGACTACAACACCAGAGACTACAACACCAGAGACTACAACACCAGAGACTATAACACCAGAGACTATAACACCAGAGACTATAACACCAGAGACTATAACACCAGAGACAGGACTACAGGACCAGAGACTATAACACCAGAGACAGGACTAGAGACTATAACACCAGAGACTATAACACCATACACTATAACACCAGAGACTACAACACCAGAGACTACAACACCAGAGACTACAACACCAGAGACTATAACACCAGAGACTATAACGCCAGAGACTATAACACCAGAGACAGGACTACAGGACCAGAGACTATAACACCAGAGACAGGACTAGAGACTATAACACCAGAGACTATAACACCAGGGACAGGACTAGAGACTATAACACCAGAGACAGGACTACAGGACCAGAGATGATAACACCAGAGACAGGACCAGAGACTATAACACCAGAGACTACAACACCAGAGACTACAACACCAGAGACAGGACTACAGGACCAGAGACTATAACCCAGAGACTATAACACCAGAGACAGGACTAGAGACTATAACACCAGAGACTATAACGCCAGAGACAGAACCAGAGACTATAACACCAGAGACAGAACCAGAGACTATAACACCAGAGACTATAACACCAGAGACAGGACTAGAGACTATGAACCCTGGTCTCCAGAGGGGAACGGTACATGTTCATGGAGCCACTTCAACACAGATATACACCAGAGACTATAACACCAGAGACTATAACACCAGAGACAGGACTAGAGGACTAGAGACTATGAACCCTGGTCTCCAGAGGGGAACGGTACATGTTCATGGAGCCACTTCAACACAGATATACACCATACATTATAACACCAGAGACTATAACACCAGAGACAGAACCAGAGACTATAACACCAGAGACTATAACACCAGAGACAGGACTAGAGGACTAGAGACTATGAACCCTGGTCCCCAGAGGGGAACGGTACATGTTCATGGAGCCACTCCAACACAGATATACACCAGAGACTATAACACCAGAGACTATAACACCAGAGACAGGACTAGAGACTATAACACCAGAGACTATAACACCAGAGACTATAACACCAGAGACAGGACTAGAGACTATAACACCAGACACTATAACACCAGAGACTATAACACCAGAGACTATAACACCATACACTATAACACCAGAGACTATAACACCAGAGACAGGACTAGAGACTATAACACCATACACTATAACACCAGAGACTACAACACCAGAGACTACAACACCAGAGACTACAACACCAGAGACTATAACACCAGAGACTATAACACCAGAGACTATAACACCAGAGACTATAACACCAGAGACAGGACTACAGGACCAGAGACTATAACACCAGAGACAGGACTAGAGACTATAACACCAGAGACTATAACACCATACACTATAACACCAGAGACTACAACACCAGAGACTACAACACCAGAGACTACAACACCAGAGACTATAACACCAGAGACTATAACACCAGAGACTATAACACCAGAGACAGGACTACAGGACCAGAGACTATAACACCAGAGACAGGACTAGAGACTATAACACCAGAGACTATAACACCAGGGACAGGACTAGAGACTATAACACCAGAGACAGGACTACAGGACCAGAGATGATAACACCAGAGACAGGACCAGAGACTATAACACCAGAGACTACAACACCAGAGACTACAACACCAGAGACAGGACTACAGGACCAGAGACTATAACCCAGAGACTATAACACCAGAGACAGGACTAGAGACTATAACACCAGAGACTATAACACCAGAGACAGAACCAGAGACTATAACACCAGAGACTATAACACCAGAGACAGAACCAGAGACTATAACACCAGAGACTATAACACCAGAGACAGGACTAGAGACTATGAACCCTGGTCTCCAGAGGGGAACGGTACATGTTCATGGAGCCACTTCAACACAGATATACACCAGAGACTATAACACCAGAGACAGGACTAGAGGACTAGAGACTATGAACCCTGGTCTCCAGAGGGGAACGGTACATGTTCATGGAGCCACTTCAACACAGATATACACCGTTTCTCACAAAAGTCTATGTCTTATAAAAAGAAATGTACAATACTTGAAGGAATTTTGAATGACAGTTCATCTTTGATGCTGAAAAAAAAGAGTGTGAATCAGAAAGAAAAACAGTAACAGAAGAAACGTATTATCTACCTGGAAGAGAAAATACCCCTTCTCAAAGCATGTCACAAATAGCTGTAACAAACTGCTGTGTGCTTTGTGAAACAAAATGTCAGGTTGAAAGCAGGCACCACAGCGGGATAAAAGGTAGAGGAAGGGAACGATCTCTGCTGCGACCTCGCTCTCCCATCAAGGTGCATTAATTCAGGAGCAAAGTAGAGACACTTCTTTACTGTTAAAACCAACAAGTTTCAACTGTAGCAAAAAACCCTGATGAAGACTATTGGTAAAGGAAGGACTGAACCTTGTAGGGAGAAGACTATTGGTAGAGGACAGGACTCCTAACTGAACCTTGTAGGGAGAAGACTATTGGTAGAGGACAGGACTCCTAACTGTACCTTGTAGGGAGAAGACTATTGGTAAAGGACAGGACTCCTAACTGAACCTTGTAGGGAGAAGACTATTGGTAGAGGACAGGACTGTACCTTGTAGGGAGAAGACTATTGGTAGAGGAAGGACTGTACCTTGTAGGGAGAAGACTATTGGTAAAGGACAGGACTCCTAACTGAACCTTGTAGGGAGAAGACTATTGGTAGAGGACAGGACTGAACCTTGTAGGGAGAAGACTATTGGTAGAGGAAGGACTGAACCTTGTAGGGAGAAGACTATTGGTAAACACCAGGACTCCTAACTGTACCTTGTAGGGAGAAGACTATTGGTAGAGGACAGGACTGTACCTTGTAGGGAGAATACTATTGGTAAAGGACAGGACTCCTAACTGAACCTTGTAGGGAGAAGACTATTGGTAAAGGACAGGACTCCTAACTGTACCTTGTAGGGAGAAGACTATTGGTAAAGGACAGGACTCCTAACTGAACCTTGTAGGGAGAAGACTATTGGTAGAGGACAGGACTGAACCTTGTAGGGAGAAGACTATTGGTAGAGGAAGGACTGAACCTTGTAGGGAGAAGACTATTGGTAAACACCAGGACTCCTAACTGTACCTTGTAGGGAGAAGACTATTGGTAGAGGACAGGACTGTACCTTGTAGGGAGAATACTATTGGTAGAGGACAGGACTGTACCTTGTAGGGAGAAGACTATTGGTAGAGGACAGGACTGTACCTTGTAGGGAGAAGACTATTGGTAGAGGACAGGACTGTACCTTGTAGGGAGAAGACTATTGGTAGAGGAAGGACTGAACCTTGTAGGGAGAAGACTATTGGTAAAGGACAGGACTGAACCTTGTAGGGAGAAGACTATTGGTAGAGGACAGGACTCCTAACTGTACCTTGTAGGGAGAAGACTATTGGTAAAGGACAGGACTCCTAACTGAACCTTGTAGGGAGAAGACTATTGGTAGAGGACAGGACTGTACCTTGTAGGGAGAAGACTATTGGTAGAGGAAGGACTGTACCTTGTAGGGAGAAGACTATTGGTAAAGGACAGGACTCCTAACTGAACCTTGTAGGGAGAAGACTATTGGTAGAGGACAGGACTGAACCTTGTAGGGAGAAGACTATTGGTAGAGGAAGGACTGAACCTTGTAGGGAGAAGACTATTGGTAAACACCAGGACTCCTAACTGTACCTTGTAGGGAGAAGACTATTGGTAGAGGACAGGACTGTACCTTGTAGGGAGAATACTATTGGTAGAGGACAGGACTGTACCTTGTAGGGAGAAGACTATTGGTAGAGGACAGGACTGTACCTTGTAGGGAGAAGACTATTGGTAGAGGACAGGACTGTACCTTGTAGGGAGAAGACTATTGGTAGAGGACAGGACTGAACCTTGTAGGGAGAAGACTATTGGTAAAGGACAGGACTGAACCTTGTAGGGAGAAGACTATTGGTAGAGGACAGGACTGTACCTTGTAGGGAGAATACTATTGGTAGAGGACAGGACTGTACCTTGTAGGGAGAAGACTATTGGTAGAGGACAGGACTGTACCTTGTAGGGAGAAGACTATTGGTAGAGGACAGGACTGTACCTTGTAGGGAGAAGACTATTGGTAAACACCAGGACTCCTAACTGTACCTTGTAGAGAGAAGACTATTGGTAGAGGACAGGACTGTACCTTGTAGGGAGAAGACTATTGGTAAAGGACAGGACTGTACCTTGTAGGGAGAAGACTATTGGTAAACACCAGGACTCCTAACTGTACCTTGTAGGGAGAAGACTATTGGTAGAGGACAGGACTGTACCTTGTAGGGAGAATACTATTGGTAGAGGACAGGACTGTACCTTGTAGGGAGAAGACTATTGGTAGAGGACAGGACTCCTAACTGTACCTTGTAGGGAGAAGACTATTGGTAGAGGACAGGACTGTACCTTGTAGGGAGAAGACTATTGGTAAAGGACAGGACTGAACCTTGTAGGGAGAAGACTATTGGTAAAGGACAGGACTGAACCTTGTAGGGAGAAGACTATTGGTAAAGGACAGGACTGAACCTTGTAGGGAGAAGACTATTGGTAGAGGACAGGACTGTACCTTGTAGGGAGAAGACTATTGGTAAAGGACAGGACTGAACCTTGTAGGGAGAAGACTATTGGTAGAGGACAGGACTGTACCTTGTAGGGAGAAGACTATTGGTAGAGGAAGGACTGTACCTTGTAGGGAGAAGACTATTGGTAAAGGACAGGACTCCTAACTGTACCTTGTAGGGAGAAGACTATTGGTAAAGGACAGGACTGAACCTTGTAGGGAGAAGACTATTGGTAAAGGACAGGACTGAACCTTGTAGGGAGAAGACTATTGGTAGAGGACAGGACTGAACCTTGTAGGGAGAAGACTATTGGTAAAGGACAGGACTGTACCTTGTAGGGAGAAGACTATTGGTAAAGGACAGGACTGTACCTTGTAGGGAGAAGACTATTGGTAAAGGACAAGACTCCTAACTGAACCTTGTAGGGAGAAGACTATTGGTAAAGGACAGGACTGAACCTTGTAGGGAGAAGACTATTGGTAAACACCAGGACTCCTAACTGTACCTTGTAGGGAGAAGACTATTGGTAAACACCTGGACTCCTAACTGTACCTTGTAGGGAGAAGACTATTGATAAAGGACAGGACTCCTAACTGTACCTTGTAGGGAGAAGACTATTGGTAAAGGACAGGACTGAACCTTGTAGGGAGAAGACTATTGGTAAAGGACAGGACTCCTAACTGTACCTTGTAGGGAGAAGACTATTGGTAAAGGACAGGACTGAACCTTGTAGGGAGAAGACTATTGGTAAAGGACAGGACTCCTAACTGTACCTTGTAGGGAGAAGACTATTGGTAGAGGACAGGACTGAACCTTGTAGGGAGAAGACTATTGGTAAAGGACAGGACTGAACCTTGTAGGGAGAAGACTATTGGTAGAGGACAGGACTGTACCTTGTAGGGAGAAGACTATTGGTAAAGGACAGGACTGAACCTTGTAGGGAGAAGACTATTGGTAGAGGACAGGACTGAACCTTGTAGGGAGAAGACTATTGGTAAAGGACAGGACTCCTAACTGAACCTTGTAGGGAGAAGACTATTGGTAGAGGACAGGACTGTACCTTGTAGGGAGAAGACTATTGGTAAAGGACAGGACTGAACCTTGTAGGGAGAAGACTATTGGTAGAGGACAGGACTGTACCTTGTAGGGAGAAGACTATTGGTAGAGGACAGGACTGTACCTTGTAGGGAGAAGACTATTGGTAAAGGACAGGACTCCTAACTGAACCTTGTAGGGAGAAGACTATTGGTAAAGGACAGGACTGTACCTTGTAGGGAGAAGACTATTGGTAAACACCAGGACTCCTAACTGAACCTTGTAGGGAGAAGACTATTGGTAAAGGACAGGACTGTACCTTGTAGGGAGAAGACTATTGGTAGAGGACAGGACTGTACCTTGTAGGGAGAAGACTATTGGTAGAGGACAGGACTGTACCTTGTAGGGAGAAGACTATTGGTAGAGGACAGGACTGAACCTTGTAGGGAGAAGACTATTGGTAAAGGACAGGACTGAACCTTGTAGGGAGAAGACTATTGGTAGAGGACAGGACTGAACCTTGTAGGGAGAAGACTATTGGTAAAGGACAGGACTGTACCTTGTAGGGAGAAGACTATTGGTAGAGGACAGGACTGAACCTTGTAGGGAGAAGACTATTGGTAAAGGACAGGACTCCTAACTGTACCTTGTAGGGAGAAGACTATTGGTAAAGGACAGGACTCCTAACTGTACCTTGTAGGGAGAAGACTATTGGTAGAGGACAGGACTGTACCTTGTAGGGAGAAGACTATTGGTAAAGGACAGGACTCCTAACTGAACCTTGTAGGGAGAAGACTATTGGTAAAGGACAGGACTCCTAACTGAACCTTGTAGGGAGAAGACTATTGGTAGAGGACAGGACTGTACCTTGTAGGGAGAAGACTATTGGTAAAGGACAGGACTCCTAACTGAACCTTGTAGGGAGAAGACTATTGGTAAAGGACAGGACTCCTAACTGTACCTTGTAGGGAGAAGACTATTGGTAAAGGACAGGACTGTACCTTGTAGGGAGAAGACTATTGGTAGAGGACAGGACTGTACCTTGTAGGGAGAAGACTATTGGTAGAGGACAGGACTGTACCTTGTAGGGAGAAGACTATTGGTAGAGGACAGGACTGTACCTTGTAGGGAGAAGACTATTGGTAAAGGACAGGACTGTACCTTGTAGGGAGAAGCTCCCCATCTTGGATTCCAGGAAGTCAAACAGAGTGCTGGGTCCTGACGGTCTTCCTCCTGCTCCCTCCTCCTCATCCTCACCCCCAAACCTACTGGACCGACCCCGACCCCGGCCACGACCCCTTCCTCTGTCTGCTGCATGGAGGAAACAGACGCAGCAGAAAAGTCACATTATCAATGGGATTCTATAGTTATTACGTAGTCGTAGGTCATGTTGTAGGCTTACCTCTGGGTGGGGGGGGGGGGGCTGGGTGGGGGGGGGGGCTTACCTCTGGGTGGGGGGGTGGGAGCAGGGCTTACCTCTGGGTGGGGGGGGCTTACCTCTGGGTGGGGGGGGGCTTACCTCTGGGTGGGGGGGGGCTTACCTCTGGGTGGGGGGGGCTTACCTCTGGGTGGGGGGGGCTTACCTCTGGGTGGGGGTCTGCTGGGTTCCTCAGGGGGTGGGGGGGGTTTGAAGGTCCCCGTCAGTAGACTGTTGAGAGCCACCTCCATGTTGTTGTTGTTGTCCATCAGGGCCTGACGAGCATCCTCCTTATCAAACCCCATCTCCATAATGTCCCTTAGGGCCCGCTCATCCACCTAGAGGGAGGGGGGATGGAGGGATGGGAGGGGGGATGGAGGGATGCGAGGGGGGATGGAGGGATGGGGGATGGACGGATGGGAGGGAGGATGGAGGGATGGGAGTGGGGATGGAGGGATGGGATGAGGGGGGATGAGGGATGGGAGTGGGGATGGAGGGATGGGATGAGGGGGGATGGAGGGATGGGATGAGGGAGGATGGAGAGATGGGATGAGGGGGGATGGAGAGATGGGATGAGGGGGGATGGAGAGATGGGATGGAGAGATGGGATGAGGGGGGATGGAGAGATGGGATGAGGGGGGATGGAGCGATGGGAGGAGGGGGGATGGTAGCAGAGATAAATAATGCAAGGGTGAAGGGAGGAGGGAAAAAGGAGAGATAAAGAGGAGAAGTTCAAATGGGGGAGGGGAGTTCAAATGGAGGAGGGGAGTTCAAATGGGGGAGGGGAGTTCAAATGGGGGAGGAGAGTTCAAATGGGGGAGGAGAGTTCAAATGGGGGAGGAGAGGTCAAATGGGGGAGGAGAGGTCAAATGGGGGAGGAGAGGTCAAATGGGGGGGGTTAATGAAGACCCGAAGCACATCGTTTAAACACCGTATATAGACATAATATGACATCTGAAATGTCTTTATTATTTTGGAATTTAGGAGAGGTGACGCACTTCTCTCAATTCAATTTTCTGGGCTTTATTGGCCTGGGAAACATGTGTTAACGTTGCCAAAGCAAGTGAAGTAGATAAACAGAAGTGAAATAAACAACAAACATGAACAGTAAAACATTACACATACAGAAGTTCCAAAAGAATAAAGACATTACAAATGTCATGTATAAATACAGTGTTGTAACGATGTACTCTGGTCTTCATTACCCCCCCCCCCCCCCCCATTTGAACTTCCCTCTCTCTGGTCTTCATTAACCCCCCCCACCCCCCTTTGAACTTCCCTCTCCCTCTCTGGTTTTCATTGACACCCCCCCCCCCCCATTTGAACTTCCCTCTCTGGTCTTCATTAACCCCCCCATTTGAACTTCCCTCTCTCTGGTCTTAATTCCCCCTCTCCCCCCCATTTGAACCTCCCTCTCTCTCTCAGGTCTTCATTCACCCCATAAAACTACATCCACAGTTCATCACCACTTCTACTGTAGTCTGCTCCAGATTAACAGCCTTTCTATTCTACTGAGACTCCTCAGATTATCTCCTTAATCTGTTACCCTCCCCCCTCCACCTCTCCTGTCCCCTCCTCCCTCCCCCTCCTCCTCTCCCCACCCCTCCCGTCAAGACGCACTGAGGAGGAAACATAGCCCATGTCCCAAATGGCATTATATTCCCTACTTGCAAAACTAGTGCACTACAGAGGGAATAGGGTCTAAAGTAGTGCACTACAGAGGGAATAGGGTCTAAAGTAGTGCACTATATAGGGAATAGGGTCTAAAGTAGTGCACTACAGAGGGAATAGGGTCTAAAGTAGTGCACTATAGAGGGAATATGGTCTAAAGTAGTGCACTATATAGGGAATAGGGTCTAAAGTAGTGCACTATAGAGGGAATATGGTCTAAAGTAGTGCACTATATAGGGAATAGGGTCTAAAGTAGTGCACTATAGAGGGAATAGGGTCTAAGTAGTGCACTATAGAGGGAATAGGGTCTAAGTAGTGCACTATATAGGGAATAGGGTCTAAAGTAGTGCACTATAGAGGGAACAGGGTCTAAAGTAGTGCACTATAGAGGGAACAGGGTCTAAAGTAGTGCACTATATAGGGAATAGGGTCTAAAGTAGTTTTTATTTATTTTACCTTTATTTAACCAGGCAAGTCAGTTAAGAACAACTTGCAACCTTCCGGTTACTAGCCCAACGCTCTAACCACTAGGCTACCCTGCCGTGCACTATATAGGGAACAGGGTCTAAAGTAGTGCACTATATAGGGAACAGGGTCTAAAGTAGTGCACTATAGAGTGAATAGGGTCTAAAGTAGTGCACTATATAGGGAACAGGGTCTAAAGTAGTGCACTATATAGGGAACAGGGTCTAAAGTAGTGCACTATAGAGGGAATAGGGTCTAAAGTAGTGCACTATAGAGGGAATATGGTGCCCTTTGGGAGACAGCCTAATGGAGGAAGGGAGGGGTCTTACTGCAAGCCAGGAGTCTACATTACACAACTGAATGAAAGACTCGTTGTTGTTGAGGCCCAGTCCCACACCGTCTGACACCAATGAGGGTCCCCGAGATTATTTCACAATCAGACCACAGAGGGACCCTAAAACCATCATCTGACTCTGACACCAAAACGCTCAATAAAAACCTAAATCAGAGACACTGCAAGCCAGGAATCTAGATTAAACAAATTAATTAAGCTGACTTGTTGTTGTTGTTGTTGTTGTTGTTGTGAAGCCCTAGACAGGTCAAGCCCAAAACCAGAGAGCCCAGGCATATTTTACCAGAATTATTCTCCTGACCACAAAGACCTCAAACATCTTCAATTAAAACTGAAAGGAGCCAGGGTTGGGGGGGGGGGCTTTTAGACAGAGGGAAAGAGACCCACCCGCCTACACAGAGCTAAGGGAAACACTGGTTCAAAAGGTCAAAGCCCTCACCAGCTCGCGGTAATTTCCTAGTTCCCGGTAGTTTGGTTGTTCCCGGTAACTCCCGAGCTCTCTGTAGTTTCCCTCTGGACGGCTGGACTCCTCCGTCCTCTCCTCTCGTCTCTGCCGGTACGAGTCCCTGTCTCCTCGGTCTCCTCCTCCTCGTCGGTCCCGACCGCCTGTATTAACGAGGTTCCCGCCAGCATTGCCTCCGCCGCCAAACGTCCGAGTTCCCTTCAGAAGAGGTCAAAAGACACTCAGAGCTGGATTCCTCCCGGGGGCAGACAGACAAAGTCTCTTCCTGGACTAAACAACTGTTTTACAATGGAGAATCTAGACCTGGTCTGTGTCTGGGAAACTGGCCCTTCAGATACAACAAGCCAGTAGAAACAGTACCAACTCACACAGTGGGACACGGACAGAGTTTCACAGACATGGGTGGTCCAGTTACTATAGCTACGACAACAGGGATAAAACCACACACACACACACACACACACACACACACACACACACAGACCTCTTTGTTCTTGGCCACCTCAGCGATGGCTGCTAGCCTCTGCTTCTCAAACTCTTCGTTCTCGTCAGCCGTCTTCACCACACTGGTGCTGACAAGAGTCTTCCTCGTGTCCAGCTCTCTGGAGTCCACTTCCTCATTCCTTACACACTTCTGAGGAGCACAGAGAGACGACAATTTCATCAGTCTGATTGGTTAGTCAACGGAGAGAGAATCAGTCTGATTGGTTAGTCAACGGAGAGAGAATCAGTCTGATTGGTTAGTCAACGGAGAGAGAATCAGTCTGATTGGTTAGTCAACAGAGAGAATCGGACTGATTGGTTAGTCAACAAACAGAGAATCAGTCTGATTGGTTGGTCAACAAACAGAGAATCAGTCTGATTGGTTAGTCAACGGAGAGAGAATCAGTCTGATTGGTTAGTCAACGGAGAGAGAATCAGTCTGATTGGTTAGTCAACGGAGAGAGAATCAGTCTGATTGGTTAGTCAACAGAGAGAATCGGACTGATTGGTTAGTCAACAGAGAGAATCAGTCTGATTGGTTAGTAAACAAACAGAAAATCAGTCTGATTGGTTAGTCAACGGAGAGAGAATCAGTCTGATTGGTTAGTCAACAGAGAGAATCAGTCTGATTGGTTAGTCAACAGAGAGAATCAGTCTGATTGGTTAGTCAACGGAGAGAGAATCAGTCTGATTGGTTAGTCAACGGAGAGAGAATCAGTCTGATTGGTTAGTCAACGGAGAGAGAATCAGTCTGATTGGTTAGTCAACAGAGAGAATCGGACTGATTGGTTTGTCAACAAACAGAGAATCAGTCTGATTGGATGGTCAACAAACAGAGAATCAGTCTGATTGGTTAGTCAACGGAGAGAGAATCAGTCTGATTGGTTAGTCAACAGAGAGAGAATCAGTCTGATTGGTTAGTCAACGGAGAGAGAATCAGTCTGATTGGTTAGTCAACAGAGAGAGAATCGGACTGATTGGTTAGTCAACAAACAGAGAATCAGTCTTGATTGGTTGGTCAACAAACAGAGAATCAGTCTGATTGGTTAGTCAACGGAGAGAGAATCAGTCTGATTGGTTAGTCAACAAAGAGAGAATCAGTCTGATTGGTTAGTCAACAGAGAGAATCAGTCTGATTGGTTAGTCAACAAAGAGAGAATCAGTCTGATTGGTTAGTCAACGGAGAGAGAATCAGTCTGATTGGTTTGTCAACAGAGAGAATCAGTCTGATTGGTTAGTAAACAAACAGAAAATCAGTCTGATTGGTTAGTCAACGGAGAGAGAATCAGTCTGATTGGTTAGTCAACAAACAGAGAATCAGTCTGATTGGTTGGTCAACAAACAGAGAATCAGTCTGATTGGTTAGTCAACGGAGAGAGAATCAGTCTGATTGGTTGGTCAACAAACAGAGAATCAGTCTGATTGGTTAGTCAACGGAGAGAGAATCAGTCTGATTGGTTAGTCAACAGAGAGAATCAGACTGATTGGTTAGTAAACAAACAGAAAATCAGTCTGATTGGTTAGTCAACGGAGAGAGAATCAGTCTGATTGGTTAGTCAACAAACATAGAATCAGTCTGATTGGTTGGTCAACAAACAGAGAATCAGTCTGATTGGTTAGTCAACAGAGAGAGAATCAGTCTGATTGGTTAGTCAACAAAGAGAGAATCAGTCTGATTGGTTAGTCAACAGAGAGAATCAGTCTGATTGGTTAGTCAACAAACAGAGAATCAGTCTGATTGGTTAGTCAACGGAGAGAGAATCAGTCTGATTGGTTGGTCAACAAACAGAGAATCAGTCTGATTGGTTAGTCAACGGAGAGAGAATCAGTCTGATTGGTTAGTCAACAGAGAGAGAATCAGTCTGATTGGTTAGTCAACGGAGAGAGAATCAGTCTGATTGGTTAGTCAACAGAGAGAGAATCGGACTGATTGGTTAGTCAACAAACAGAGAATCAGTCTTGATTGGTTGGTCAACAAACAGAGAATCAGTCTGATTGGTTAGTCAACGGAGAGAGAATCAGTCTGATTGGTTAGTCAACAAAGAGAGAATCAGTCTGATTGGTTAGTCAACAGAGAGAATCAGTCTGATTGGTTAGTCAACAAAGAGAGAATCAGTCTGATTGGTTAGTCAACGGAGAGAGAATCAGTCTGATTGGTTAGTCAACAGAGAGAATCAGTCTGATTGGTTAGTAAACAAACAGAAAATCAGTCTGATTGGTTAGTCAACGGAGAGAGAATCAGTCTGATTGGTTAGTCAACAAACAGAGAATCAGTCTGATTGGTTGGTCAACAAACAGAGAATCAGTCTGATTGGTTAGTCAACGGAGAGAGAATCAGTCTGATTGGTTGGTCAACAAACAGAGAATCAGTCTGATTGGTTAGTCAACGGAGAGAGAATCAGTCTGATTGGTTAGTCAACAGAGAGAATCAGTCTGATTGGTTAGTAAACAAACAGAAAATCAGTCTGATTGGTTAGTCAACGGAGAGAGAATCAGTCTGATTGGTTAGTCAACAAACAGAGAATCAGTCTGATTGGTTGGTCAACAAACAGAAAATCAGTCTGATTGGTTAGTCAACAGAGAGAGAATCAGTCTGATTGGCTGTGCGTGGAACTCGTTAAATATTGGCAGGTCATACCTGTCCGAAGGGCACGAAGGGAGGGGCTCCACCTTCTCTTCCGATGTTACTCCTGCTGTGTTTGGCCAAGCTCTGGAGGTCAAAGGGGAGAAGAATTTACAACGCCCTTTAGTATATATTTAGACATTCCTTTACTTAGATGTGTGTGTATTGGGAATGTGTTGTGTAGATGTGTGTACGCCCTTTAGTACGCCCTTTACAACACCCTTTAGTACGCCCTTTAGTACGCCCTTTAGTATGCCCTTTAGTACGCCCTTTAGTACGCCCTTTACAACGCCCTTTAGTACGCCCTTTACAACGCCCTTTAGTACGCCCTTTAGTACGCCCTTTAGTACGCCCTTTAGTACACCCTTTACAACGCCCTTCAGGACAACCTTTAGTACGCCCTTTACAACGCCCTTTAGTACGCCCTTTAGTACGCCCTTTACAACGCCCTTTAGTACACCCTTTACAACGCCCTTCAGGACAACCTTTAGTACGCCCTTTACAACGCCCTTTAGTACGCCCTTTAGTACGCCCTTTACAACGCCCTTTACAACGCCCTTTACAACGCCCTTTAGTACGCCCTTTAGTACGCCCTTTACAACGCCCTTTAGTACGCCCTTTAGTACGCCCTTTACAACGCCCTTTAGTACGCCCTTTACAACGCCCTTTAGTACACCCTTTAGTACGCCCTTTACAACGCCCTTTAGTACGCCCTTTAGTACGCCCTTTAGTACGCCCTTAACAACGCCCTTTAGTACGCCCTTTACAACGCCCTTTAGTACGCCCTTTAGTACGCCCTTTACAACGCCCTTTAGTACGCCCTTTAGAACGACCTTTAGTACGCCCTTTAGTACACCCTTTAGTACGCCCTTTAGTACGCCCTTTAGTACACCCTTTACAACGCCCTTTAGTACGCCCTTTAGTACACCCTTTACAACGCCCTTTAGTACGCCCTTTAGTACGCCCTTTACAACGCCCTTTAGTACGCCCTTTACAACGCCCTTTACAACGCCCTTTAGTACGCCCTTTAGTACGCCCTTTACAACGCCCTTTACAACGCCCTTTAGTACGCCCTTTAGTACGCCCTTCAGGACAACCTTTAGTACGCCCTTTACAACGCCCTTTAGTACACCCTTTACAACGCCCTTTAGTACGCCCTTTAGTACACCCTTTACAACGCCCTTTAGTACGCCCTTTACAACGCCCTTTAGTACGCCCTTTAGTACACCCTTCACTACGCCCTTTAGTACGCCCTTTAGTACACCCTTTACAACGCCCTTTAGTACGCCCTTTACAACGCCCTTTACAACGCCCTTTAGTACGCCCTTTACAACACCCTTTACAACGCCCTTTAGTACGCCCTTTAGTACACCCTTTACAACGCCCTTTACAACGCCCTTTAGTACCCCCTTTAGTACACCCTTTAGTACGCCCTTTACAACGCCCTTTAGTACGCCCTTTACAACGCCCTTTAGTACGCCCTTTAGTACGCCCTTTACAACGCCCTTTACAACGCCCTTTAGTACGCCCTTTAGTACGCCCTTTACACCGCCCTTTAGAACGCCCTTTAGTACGCCCTTTAGTACGCCCTTTACAACGCCCTTTAGTGCGCCCTTTAGTACGCCCTTTACACCGCCCTTTAGAACGCCCTTTAGTACGCCCTTTAGTACACCCTTTACAACGCCCTTTAGTACACCCTTTAGTACACCCTTTAGTACACCCTTTACAACGCCCTTTACAACGCCCTTTACAACGCCCTTTAGTACGCCCTTTAGTACGTCCTTTAGTACGCCCTTTACAACGCCCTTTACAACGCCCTTCAGGACAACCTTTTTCATGGTCCTTTGAACCAGACAGGACGAACAACTGTCCAGTAACAGCGTAATAAACACTACCATTTGAGGTTCAGGCTCTCTATTCCCCGTATAGTATAAAGAGTCTAGTGCACTACTTTTGAAGTGCACGCCCTATGTAGGGAATAAGGTACTGTTTGGAACACACTCACAGAGACAGTCCGCTGTAAAACGAAGGGTAAAACACCTCCTCTTCCTCACCCTTTGCAGTTCCCATTTCTCCATCATGTGGTCGACCTCCCCTCCGAGGACGGAGATCTTGGAGTCGTCCAGAAGCAGAATGCCATTCTTCACCTGGACCGTACCAAGGACCTTCACCTTGGTTCCTGGAGGGGTGTTCAGGCTAAAAAAAATTTAAAAATACAGGGGGGGGGGGGTGAATTAGGGAGGCCAGAGGACAGCTCCATAGAGAACCCATTTTGTATTAAACGGAGAACTCTCAGTAGATCAAATCAATTAAGCGGTTAATATGCCAAAACAAACAAACAAACAAACAAACAAACAAACAGGGAGATTGACTATAATAGGTTTACATGGAACATGTTTACAGGTACATTAAATACAGATTGGCTACAGTAATGGAATGGAAGCACAGGTCATATGTTAACCTCATATTGGATAGGACAAAAACAAAAACAGGAGATTGATGAACAATAGATTTCTATCTCTGTATCAACGGCACAAACAACACACAGAACAGACTGTGTATTGGTATGAAAGCAGATTTTTTTTTGGGGGGGGGGGGGGGGGGGCAGCTTTAATTAGAAAAGAGAAACAACAATTCATCACGATTCATTTTCCCTTCCTAAAACTCTTCATCCAGTCAGCTGTGCCTGTGATGGCTACTGTCCACCGAGGGCTAGCCGTGCCAGAAGAACAGCTTAGCTTACGTTACCCACAAACCTCTCCCCTCTCTGTCCTGTCAGACCACTCTTCTAAATGACACGCTGTGTTGCAGTAGGATGGTGAGACTGAGGGATCGTGTCCTAAAATAGCACCCTATAGAAACACAGATGTGTCATTTAGAAAAAAGTGGTCTGGATAGGGCATGGCCTGTGGCCAAAAGTAGTGCACTATATAGGGAATAGGGGGGAGGGGGGCAAATTGGGACACATCCTAGGAATAATCCCATTCCCCGGTTCAGGCCGTTCTCATTTTAAATTAACAGCCCAGTTCTGATCACCACCACCTCTGAGGCCCCGGCCTGCGTCCCAAACGGGATCCTATTACCTATGTAGTGCACTACTTTTGACCAGGGCCCTATAGGGAATAAGGTGCCATTTGGAATTCAGCCTCCCTAGTCCTCTCATTAAAAAGCACAGGGACTTAGAGGGATGTCCAGCTGCTGATGCAGCAATTAGGGATTTCACTTCCAACCCAATGGCCCAGTATGTCTCAAACGGCAGCCACTCCCCCTACATCAATAGGGCAAGTAGTAGGGAATAGGAAGCCATTTGGGACAGCTTGGTGCTAGCTGGGACTGGAGCAGTGTCCTCTCTCCCTCCCTCCCGCCACTATCAGAGCTAGCTGGGACTGGAGCAGGGTCCTCTCTCTCTCTCCCTCCCTCCCTCCCTCTCTCCCTCCACTATCAGAGCTAGCTGGGACTGGAGCAGGGTCCTCTCTCTCTCTCCCTCCCTCTCTCCACTATCAGAGCTAGCTGGGACTGGAGCAGGGTCCTCTCTCTCTCTCTCCCTCCCTCCCTCTCTCCCTCCACTATCAGAGCTAGCTGGGACTGGAGCAGGGTCCTCTCTCTCTCTCTCCCTCCCTCCCTCTCTCCCTCCACTATCAGAGCTAGCTGGGACTGGAGCAGGGTCCTCTCTCTCTCTCTCCCTCCCTCCCTCTCTCTCTCCACTATCAGAGCTAGCTGGGACTGGAGCAGGGTCCTCTCTCAGGGTACTGTCTCATAATAACACTGTGGAACGGAGCTGCACGCCATTACAAACTAACCTCTTTCTGTTTCCTTCTATCCATCCTCTCATCCATCTCGTTCTGTTTCCTTTTCTCTCTCTCTCTCTCTCCCTCCCTCCCTCCCTCCCTCTCTCTCTCCCTCCCTCCCTCCACTATCAGAGCTAGCTGATATCAACAGAACAGACACTAGTTAGTGTTGTCATAATAAAAGGGTTGTACTGTTCTCTCCTCGCGGATAGATTCCGGGCAAGCTCTCCTCTCCGTCCCAAATGGGACCCTAATCCCCTTTGTAGTGCACTAACATCGTTTTGAGTCCATAGATAATAGGGAACCATGTGGGACTCAGCGTTCCTCTCCGGCCACTCCACCTGTAGGGGCTGGCTGGTCGCCACGGCAGCCGTCGCCGCGGACGCTGCTTGGATGGAGTTGTAATTAAGGAAACGGATTGGTAGCGGATCAGCCACTGACGAGTGGAAATTGCAGAGAGAGGAGAAGAAAGCGAGAGAGATGGAGACCGGGGGAGGGAGGGAGGGAGGGAGGGGAGGGAGTATAGGGAGGGAGGGAGTGCAGGGAGGGAGGGAGGGAGAGAGGGAGAGAGGCTGAGGAAGTTCAGAAAGTCACCAACATCGGTCTGTGCTTCCATTCAAGACGAGAGTTTTGGTTGAAAATGAGGACCTACGATACTGGCTGATTGGTAGACAGGAGTGAAGCAGTATCAGTCTACAGGTCAGTCTACAGGTCTATACAGTCAAAAGGAGGTGATTTGTAGACAGGAGTGAAGCAGCATCAGTCTACAGGTCAGTCTACAGGTCAGTCTACATGTCTATACAGTCAAAAGGAGGTGATTTGTAGACAGGAGTGAAGCAGCATCAGTCTACAGGTCAGTCTACAGGTTGGTCTACATGTCTATACAGTCAACAGGAGGTGATTTGTAGACAGGAGTGAAGCAGCATCAGTCTGCAGGTCAGTCTACAGGTCAGTCTACAGGTCTATACAGTCAACAGGAGGTGATTTGTAAACAGGAGTGAAGCAGCATCAGTCTACAGGTCAGTCTACAGGTCTATACAGTCAACAGGAGGTGATTTGTAGACAGGACTGAAGCAGCATCAGTCTGCAGGTCAGTCTACAGGTCAGTCTACAGAATCAGTCTACAGGTCAGTCTACAGGAGGTGATTTGTAGACCGGTGTGAAGCAGCATCAGTCTACAGGTCAGTCTACAGGTCAGTCTACAGGAGGTGATTTGTAGACAGGAATGAAGCAGCACCAGTCTACAGGTCAGTCTACAGGTCAGTCTACAGGTCTATACAGGTCAGTCTACAGGTCTATACAGGTCAGTCTACAGGTCAGTCTACAGGTCAGTCTACAGGTCTATACAGTCAACAGGAGGTGATTTGTAGACTGGTGTGAAGCAGTATCAGTCTACAGGTCAGTCTACAGGTCAGTCTACAGGTCTATACAGGATATGTGTTATTTCATCAGCCTGTTAGATGGAAGCTGCATCCCAAATTGCCTTAGACCAGGACCCATAGGGAGACCCATAGGGAGACCCATAAGGAGACCCATAAGGAGACCCATAGGGAGACCCATAGGGAGGCCCATAGGGAGACCCATAGGGAGGCCCATAGGGAGACCCATAGGGAGACCCATTGGGAGGCCCATAGGGAGGCCCATAGGGAGACCCATAGGGAGACCCATAGGGAGGCCCATAGGGAGACCTATAGGGAGGCCCATAGGGAGACCCATAGGGAGACCCATAGGGAGGCCCATAGGGAGACCCATAGGGAGACCCATAAGGAGACCCATAGGGAGGCCCATAGGGAGACCCATAGGGAGACCCATAGGGAGACCCATAGGGAGGCCCATAGGGAGACCCATAGGGAGGCCCATAGGGCTCTGGTCAAAAGTAATGCTCTACGTAGGGAATAGACAGAATCATCAACAGAGATATCTGAAATGGGGATCTAACGAGGCCTCTGTCAGGGGAACGTACCATTTTAACATTTTAGTCAGTAATTAATTGATGACTATATATTCAGATGGTATGGCCCTATCTAGGTGTAATTAATTGATAACCAGATATTCAGATGGTATGGCCCTATCTAGGAGTAATTAATTGATGACTAGATATTCAGATGGTATGGCCCTATCTAGGAGTAATTAATTGATGACTAGATATTCAGATGGTATGGCCCTATCTAGGAGTAATTAATTGATGACTAGATATTCAGATGGTATGGCCCTATCTAGGAGTAATTCATTGATGACTAGATATTCAGATGGTACGGCCCTATCTAGGAGTAATTAATTGATAACCAGATATTCAGATGGTACGGCCCTATCTAGGAGTAATTAATTGATAACCAGATATTCAGATGGTATGGCCCTATCTAGGAGTAATTAATTGATGACTAGATATTCAGATGGTACGGCCCTATCTAGGAGTAATTAATTGATGACTAGATATTCAGATGGTACGGCCCTATCTAGGAGTAATTAATTGATAACCAGATATTCAGATGGTACGGCCCTATCTAGGAGTAATTAATTGATAACCAGATATTCAGATGGTATGGCCCTATCTAGGAGTAATTAATTGATGACTAGATATTCAGATGGTACGGCCCTATCTAGGAGTTATTAATTGATGACTAGATATTCAGATGGTACGGCCCTATCTAGGAGTTATTAATTGATGACTAGATATTCAGATGGAAGGCCCTATCTAGGAGTCAAATTTTTTGTCCAAAAAAACTGTTTTTGCTTAGGGTATTGTGTGTAGATTGATCAGTGTGGGGGGGGGGGGGGGGGACGATGTAATCCATTTTAGAATGAGGCTGTAACGCAAAACAAAATGTGGGGGGAAAAATATCAAGGGGTCTGAATACTTTCTGAATGCACTGTACATATATTTGTTGTTGTTGTTGTTGCTGTTGTTGTTGTTGTTGTTGTTTTCTCCGTTCCTGGCACCGTACAACGGTACTTTTCCTGGGTGGTAAAACTCCTTGTTCACTGGAATGGAGTCCAGAAAAACCTAATGATTTACTAGGTGTTGGTTCTGTGCCTTCGGAGGAGAGGCGGATAGCCTTCAGGTGTCTGAACTAGTTGTTCTCTACCTGATCTGGGACAGGTGTGGGACAGGTGTGTGAACTAGTAGTTGTTCTCTACCTGATCTGGGACAGGTGTCTGAACTAGTTGTTATCTACCTGATCTGGGACAGGTGTAGGACAGGTGTGTGAACTAGTAGTTGTTCTCTACCTGATCTGGGACAGGTGCCTGAACTAGTTGTTATCTACCTGATCTGGGACAGGTGTCTGAACTTGTTGTTCTCTACCTGATCTGGGACAGGTGTAGGACAGGTGTGTGAACTAGATGTTGTTTTCTACCTGATCTGGGACAGGTGTCTGAACTAGTTGTTCTCTACCTGATCTGGGACAGGTGTGTGAACTAGTAGTTGTTCTCTACCTGATCTGGGACAGGTGTAGAACAGGTGTCTGAACTAGATGTTGTTTTCTACCTGATCTGGGACAGGTGTCTGAACTAGTTGTTATCTACCTGATCTGGGACAGGTGTCTGAACTAGTTGTTCTCTACCTGATCTGGGACAGGTGTGTGAACTAGATGTTGTTTTCTACCTGATCTGGGACAGGTGTTTGAACTAGCAGTTGTTCTCTACCTGATCTGGGACAGGTGTGTGAACTAGTTGTTCCCTACCTGATCTGGGACAGGTGTGTGAACTAGTTGTTCCCTACCTGATCTGGGACAGGTGTCTGAACTAGTTGTTATCTACCTGATCTGGGACAGGTGTCTGAACTAGTTGTTCTCTACCTGATCTGGGACAGGTGTCTGAACTAGTTGTTCTCTACCTCATCTGGGACAGGTGTCTGAACTAGTTGTTCTCTACCTGATCTGGGACAGGTGTGTGAACTCGAGGCCCACAGCGTTGGTGTGTCCGTCTGTCATCTGCAGCCTCAGCATCCTGGGGGCTCCCTGAGACTCCTCGTTGTCCTTGGGAGCCGACACGTTCCTCACCTTCTGAACCTGCAGCACACACGGACCCTCCAACTGAGGGAGGAAAAGATGAAAGACAGCGGGGTCGTGTTAATTAGGGCACACTGTAGCAAAACCGTTTTTTACAGCCAGAGAGTGAGTTAGGGGTCCGTATTCATTAGGCACCAAACGGATCAAAACAGACAAAGCGAGAGGGGAGCTGAACTTGTCCAATAAGAAATTAAAATGTTAGTTTTTACGTTGCAAAAAAAACATGTTTTTTTCGCTCCGGTGTGTCCTAATGCCAGGGTTTGTTGCAGTAAAGACATCAGCCTTGTAACCCACGAACTGGCAAACAACGTCACCAGATGGTTCCAGCTTCAATAACTGCTCCTCTGGGATGAATAAAGTTTATTGAATTGAGCTACCCTCGCCGTCTCCTCGCTCAAATGGACCTTACTGCTTTTACAGATGAAGTCGGGATGTTTACACACACTTAGGGTGGAGTCATTAAAACTAGTTTACACACACTTAGGTTGGAGTCATTAAAACTAGTTTACACACACTTAGGTTGGAGTCATTAAAACTAGTTTACATACACTTAGGTTGGAGTCATTAAAACTAGTTTACATACACTTAGGTTGGAGTCATTAAAACTAGTTTACACACACTTAGGTTGGAGTCATTAAAACTAGTTTACATACACTTAGGTTGGAGTCATTAAAACTAGTTTACACACACTTAGGTTGGAGTCATTAAAACTAGTTTACACACACTTAGGGTGGAGTCATTAAAACTAGTTTACATACACTTAGGTTGGAGTCATTAAAACTAGTTTACATACACTTAGGTTGGAGTCATTAAAACTAGTTTACACACACTTAGGGTGGAGTCATTAAAACTAGTTTACATACACTTAGGTTGGAGTCATTAAAACTAGTTTACATACACTTAGGGTGGAGTCATTAAAACTAGTTTACATACACTTAGGTTGGAGTCATTAAAACTAGTTTACACACACTTAGGGTGGAGTCATTAAAACTAGTTTACACACACTTAGGTTGGAGTCATTAAAACTAGTTTACACACACTTAGGTTGGAGTCATTAAAACTAGTTTACATACACTTAGGTTGGAGTCATTAAAACTAGTTTACATACACTTAGGGTGGAGTCATTAAAACTAGTTTACATACACTTAGATTGGAGTCATTAGAACTAGTTTACATACACTTAGGTTGGAGTCATTAAAACTAGTTTACATCCACTTAGATTGGAGTCATTAAAACTAGTTTACATCCACTTAGATTGGAGTCATTAAAACTAGTTTACATCCACTTAGATTGGAGTCATTAAAACTAGTTTACATACACTTAGGTTGGAGTCATTAAAACTAGTTTACATCCACTTAGATTGGAGTCATTAAAACTAGTTTACATCCACTTAGATTGGAGTCATTAAAACTAGTTTACACACACTTAGGTTGGAGTCATTAAAACTAGTTTACATACACTTAGGTTGGAGTCATTAAAACTAGTTTACATACACTTAGGTTGGAGTCATTAAAACGAGTTTACATACACTTAGGGTGGAGTCATTAAAACTAGTTTACATACACTTAGGTTGGAGTCATTAAAACTAGTTTACATACACTTAGGTTGGAGTCATTAAAACTAGTTTACATACACTTAGATTGGAGTCATTAAAACTAGTTTACATACACTTAGGGTGGAGTCATTAAAACTAGTTTACATACACTTAGGGTGGAGTCATTAACACTAGTTTACATACACTTAGGTTGGAGTCATTAAAACTAGTTTACATACACTTAGGGTGGAGTCATTAAAACTAGTTTACATACACTTAGGGTGGAGTCATTAACACTAGTTTACATCCACTTAGGGTGGAGTCATTAAAACTAGTTTACATCCACTTAGATTGGAGTCATTAAAACTAGTTTACATACACTTAGGGTGGAGTCATTAAAACTAGTTTACATACACTTAGGGTGGAGTCATTAACACTAGTTTACATACACTTAGGGTGGAGTCATTAACACTAGTTTACATACACTTAGGTTGGAGTCATTAAAACTAGTTTACATACACTTAGGGTGGAGTCATTAAAACTAGTTTACATACACTTAGGGTGGAGTCATTAACACTAGTTTACATACACTTAGGGTGGAGTCATTAAAACTAGTTTACATACACTTAGGGTGGAGTCATTAACACTAGTTTACATACACTTAGGGTGGAGTCATTAAAACTAGTTTACATCCACTTAGATTGGAGTCATTAAAACTAGTTTACATACACTTAGGGTGGAGTCATTAAAACTAGTTTACATACACTTAGGGTGGAGTCATTAACACTAGTTTACATACACTTAGGGTGGAGTCATTAACACTAGTTTACATACACTTAGGTTGGAGTCATTAAAACTAGTTTACATACACTTAGGTTGGAGTCATTAAAACTAGTTTACATACACTTAGGTTGGAGTCATTAAAACTAGTTTACATACACTTAGGTTGGAGTCATTAAAACTAGTTTACATACACTTAGGTTGGAGTCATTAAAACTAGTTTACATACACTTAGGTTGGAGTCATTAAAACTAGTTTACATACACTTAGGTTGGAGTCATTAAAACTAGTTTACATACACTTAGGTTGGAGTCATTAAAACTAGTTTACATCCACTTAGGTTGGAGTCATTAAAACTAGTTTACATACACTTAGGTTGGAGTCATTAAAACTAGTTTACATACACTTAGGTTGGAGTCATTAAAACTAGTTTACATCCACTTAGGTTGGAGTCATTAAAACTAGTTTACATCCACTTAGGGTGGAGTCATTAAAACTCGTTTTTCAACAACTCCACACATTTCTTGTTAACAAACTATAGTTTAGGAAAGTCGGTTAGGACATCTACTTTGTGCACGACACAATTAATGTTTCCAACAATTGTTTTCGAACTGATTATTTCACTTATTACTTCACTGTATCACAATTCCAGTGGGTCAGAAGTTTACATACACTATGTTGACTGTGCCTCTAAACAGCTTGGAAAATTCCAGAAAATGATGTCATGGCTTTAGAAGCTTCTGATAGGCTAATTGACATCATTTGAGTCAATTGGAGGTGTACCTGCGGATGTATTTCAAGGCCTACCTTCAAACTCAGTGCCTCTTTGCTTAACATCATGGGAAAATTTAAAGAAATCAGAAAAAAAAATTGTAGACCTCCACAAGTCTGGTTCATCATTGGGAGCAATTTCCAAACGCCTAAAGATACCACGTTAATCTGTACAAACAATAGTACGCAAGAATAAACACCATGGGACCACGCAGTCGTCATACTGCTCAGGAAGGAGACACATTCTGTCTCCTAGAGATGAACGTACTTTGGTGCGAAAAGTGTAAATCAATCCCAGAACAACAGCAAAGGACCTTGTGAAGATGCTGGAGGAAACCGGTACAAAAGTATCTATATCCACAGTAAAACAAGTCCTATATCGACATAACCTGAAAGGCCACTCAGCAAGGAAGAAGCCACTGCTCCAAAACCACCATAAAAAAAACAGACTACGGTTTGCAACTGCACATGGGGACAAAGATCGTACTTTTTGGAGAAATGTCCTCTGGTCTGATGAAACAAAAATAGAACTGTTTGGCCATAATGACCATCGTTATGTTTGGAGGAAAAAGGGGGAGGCTTGCAAGCCGAAGAACACCATCCCAACCGTGAAGCACGGGGGTGGCAGCATCATGTTGTGGGGGTGCTTTGCTGTAGGAGGGACTGGTGCACTTCACACAATAGATGGCATCATGAGGCAAGAAAATTATGTGGATATATTGAAGCAACATCTCAATACATCAGTCAGGAAGTTAAAGCTTGGTTACAAATGGGTCTTCCAAATGGACAATGACCCCAAGCATACTTCCAAAGTTGTGGCAAAATGGCTTAAGGACAACAAAGTCAAGGTATTGGAGTGGCCCTCACAAAGCCCTGACCTCAATCCTATAGAACATTTGCGGGCAGAACTGAAAAAGCGTGTGCGAGCAAGGAGGCCTACAAACCTGACTCAGTTACACCAGCTCTGTCAGGAGGAATGGGCCAAAATTCACCCAATTTATTGTGGGAAGCTTGTGGAAGGCTACCCGAAATGTTTGACCCAAGTTAAACAATTTAAAGGCAATGTTACCAAATACTAATTGAGTGTATGTGAACTTCTGATCCACTGGGAATGTGATGAAAAAAATAAAACCTGAAATAAATCACTCTCTCTACTATTATTCTGTAATGTCACATTCTTAAAATAAAGTGGTGATCCTAACTGACCTAAGACTGGGAATTTTTACTAGGATGAAATGTCAGGAATTGTGAAAAACTGAGTTTAAATGTATTTGGCTAAGGTGTATGTAGACTTCCGACTGTAAGTACCTGACCTCCCTTAACACTGATGTACCTGACCTTCCTTAACACTTATGTACCTGACCTTCCTTAATGCTGATGTACCTGACCTTCCTTAACACTTATGTACCTGACCTTCCTTAACACTTATGTACCTGACCTTCCTTAACACTTATGTACCTGACCTTCCTTAACGCTTAAGTACCTGACCTTCCTTAACGGCCATGTACCTGACCTTCCTTAACGCTTAAGTACCTGACCTTCCTCAACAATCATGTACCTGACCTTCCTTAACGCTTAAGTACCTGACCTTCCTCAACAATCATGTACCTGACCTTCCTCAACTGTAAGTACCTGACCTTCCTCAACAATCATGTACCTGACCTTCCTCAACTGTAAGTACCTGACCTTCCTCAACAATCATGTACCTGACCTTCCTCAACTGTAAGTACCTGACCTGCCTCAACGATCATGTACCTGACCTTCCTCAACTGTAAGTACCTGACCTTCCTCAACAATCATGTACCTGACCTTCCTTAACTGTAAGTACCTGACCTTCCTTAACACTTATGTACCTGACCTTCCTTAACTGTAAGTACCTGATCTTCCTTAACGATCATGTACCTGACCTTCCTCAACTGTAAGTACCTGACCTTCCTCAACAATCATGTACCTGACCTTCCTTAACACTTAAGTACCGTTAAACAGAGTGTGTTTGTTCTTCAGGTCCATGCTGTAAACAGAGAAGCGGCAACTAAAGAGCCATAAAGAAATAACACTACTCAGATGGTTCTTTTCACAGCTCTGGTTCTGGTTCCCTTGTTTACATTCAACTGAGGTTTACACGCCCCAATTAAAATAGTTTCTGAGCTCCAAGAGCTGGCATTCTACGGCATATTCAATCACCTCTTTGTAAATGCGGTACATATTAATTGCAGTCTAGTGATAACCAACTCTGGGAAAAGAGCCAAGCAAAGATAATAATAACTTAATGCAGACAGACTGAGAAATTCTGAATCACCAGCATTGATGGCGCTTCCCCTGTTAGACGAATGCAGAGTGGGAGTTGTATTTACCTGAAAGGAGTGCAATATCTTATACAGAGCCTTAGGAGGACCGTGGGTTATTAGCTCTCTGAGGACCGTGGGTTATTAGCTCTCTGAGGACCGTGGGTAATTATCTCTGAGGACTGTGGGTTATTAGCTCTCTGAGGACCATGGGTTATTAGCTCTCAGAGCCTTAGGAGGACCGTGGTTATTAGCTCTCTGAGGACCGTGGGTTATTAGCTCTCTGAGGACCGTGGGTTATTAGCTATCAGAGCCTTAGGAGGACCATGGGTTATTAGCTCTCTGAGGACCTTGGGTTATTAGCTCTCTGAGCTTTAGGAGGACCGTGGGTTATTAGCTCTCTGAGCTTTAGGAGGACCGTGGTTTATTATCTCTCTGAGCTTTAGGAGGACCGTGGGTTATTAGATCTCTGAGCTTTAAGAGGACTGTGGGTTATTATCTCTCTGAGCTTTAGGAGGACTGTGGGTTATTAGCTCTGTGCTTTAGGAGGACTGTGGGTTATTAGATCTCTGAGGACCGTGGGTTATTAGTTCTCTGAGGACCGTAGGTTATTGACTCTCTGAGCTTTAGTAGGACCGTGGGTTATTAGATCTCTGAGGACCGTGGGTTATTAGCTCTCTGAGGACCGTGGGTTACTGCCTCTCTGAGCTTTAGGAGGACCGTGGGTTATTAGCTCTCTGAGGACCGTGGGTTATTAGCTCTCTGAGCTTTAAGAGGACCGTGGGTTATTTACTCTCTGAGCTTTAAGAGGACCGTGGGTTATTAGCTCTCTGAGCTTTAAGAGGACCGTGGGTTATTATCTCTCTGAGCTTTAGGAGGACCGTGGGTTATTATCTCTGTGCTTTAGGAGGACCGTGGGTTATTAGATCTCTGAGCTTTAAGAGGAATGTGGGTTATTATCTCTCTGAGCTTTAGGAGGACCGTGGGTTATTAGCTCTGTGCTTTAGGAGGACCGTGGGTTATTAGATCTCTGAGGACCGTGGGTTATTAGTTCTCTGAGGACCGTGGGTTATTGCCTCTCTGAGCTTTAGTAGGACTGTGGGTTATTAGCTCTCTGAGGACCGTGGGTTATTGCCTCTCTGAGCTTTAGGAGGACCGTGGGTTATTAGCTCTCTGAGGACTGTGGGTTATTAGCTCTCTGAGGACCGTGGGTTATTAGCTCTCTGGGATATAGGAGGACCGTGGGTTATTAACTCTCTGTGCTTTAGGAGGAACGTGGGTTATTAGATCTCTGAGGACCATGGGTTATTAGTTCTCTGAGGACCGTGGGTTATTATCTCTCTGAGCTTTAGGAGGACCATGGGTTATTAGATCTCTGAGGACCGTGGGTTATTAGCTCTCTGAGGACCGTGGGTTATTGCCTCTCTGAGCTTTAGGAGGACGGTGGGTTATTAGCTCTCTGAGGACCGTGGGTTATTGCCTCTCTGAGCTTTAGGAGGACCACGGGTTATTAGCTCTCTGAGGACAGTAGGTTATTAGCTCTCTGAGCTTTAGGAGGACCGTGGGTTATTAGCTCTCTGAGCTTTAGGAGGACCGTGGCTTATTAGCTCTCTGAGCTTTAGGAGGACTGTGGGTTATTAGCTCTCTGGGCTTTAGGAGGACTGTGTGTTATTAGCTCTCTGAGCTTTAGGAGGACCGTGGGTTATTAGCTCTCTGAGGACCGTGGGTTATTAGCTCTCTGAGCTTTAGGAGGACCGCGGGTTATTAGCTATCTGAGGACCATGGGTTATTAGCTCTCTGAGCTTTGGGTTATCATCCTTCCTGAATGCTTAAGTACCTGACCTTCCTTAACACTTAAGTACCGTTAAACAGAGTGTGTTTGTTCTTCAGGTCCATGCTGTAAACAGAGAAGCGGCAACTAAAGAGCCATAAAGAAATAACACTACTCAGATGGTTCTTTTCACAGCTCTGGTTCTGATTCCCTCGTTTACATTCAACTGAGGTTTACACGTTCCAATTAAAATAGTTTCTGAGCTCCAAGAGCTGGCATTCTACGGCATATTCAATTACCTCTTTGTAAATGCAGTACATATTAATTGCAGTCTAGTGATAACCAACTCTGGGAAAAGAGCCAAGCAAAGATGATAATAACTTAATGCAGACAGACTGATACATTCTGAATCACCAGCATTGATGGCGCTTCCCCTGTTAGACGAATGCAGAGTGGGAGTTGTACTTACCTGAAAGGAGTGCAATATCTTATACAGAGCCTTAGGAGGACCGTGGGTTATTAGCTCTCTGAGGACCGTGGGTTATTAGCTCTCTGAGGACCGTGGGTCATTATCTCTGAGGACCGTGGGTTATTAGCTCTCTGAGGACCATGGGTTATTAGCTCTCAGAGCCTTAGGAGGACCGTGGTTATTAGCTCTCTGAGGACCGTGGGTTATTAGCTCTCTGAGGACCGTGGGTTATTAGCTATCAGAGCCTTAGGAGGACCATGGGTTATTAGCTCTCTGAGGACCTTGGGTTATTAGCTCTCTGAGCTTTAGGAGGGCCGTGGGTTATTAGCTCTCTGAGCTTTAGGAGGACCGTGGGTTATTAGCTCTCTGAGCTTTAGGAGGACTGTGGGTTATTATCTCTCTGAGCTTTAGGAGGACCGTGGGTTATTAGATCTCTGAGCTTTAAGAGGACTGTGGGTTATTATCTCTCTGAGCTTTAGGAGGACTGTGGGTTATTAGCTCTGTGCTTTAGGAGGACTGTGGGTTATTAGATCTCTGAGGACCGTGGGTTATTAGTTCTCTGAGGACCGTAGGTTATTGACTCTCTGAGCTTTAGTAGGACCGTGGGTTATTAGATCGCTGAGGACCGTGGGTTATTAGCTCTCTGAGGACCGTGGGTTACTGCCTCTCTGAGCTTTAGGAGGACTGTGGGTTATTAGCTCTCTGAGGACTGTGGGTTATTAGCTCTCTGAGGACCGTGGGTTATTAGCTCTCTGAGCTTTAAGAGGACCGTGGGTTATTTGCTCTCTGAGCTTTAAGAGGACCGTGGGTTATTAGCTCTCTGAGCTTTAAGAGGACCGTGGGTTATTATCTCTCTGAGCTTTAGGAGGACCGTGGGTTATTAGCTCTCTGTGCTTTAGGAGGACCGTGGGTTATTAGATCTCTGAGCTTTAAGAGGAATGTGGGTTATTATCTCTCTGAGCTTTAGGAGGACCGTGGGTTATTAGCTCTGTGCTTTAGGAGGATCGTGGGTTATTAGATCTCTAAGGACCGTGGGTTATTAGTTCTCTGAGGACCGTGGGTTATTGCCTCTCTGAGCTTTAGTAGGACCGTGGGTTATTAGCTCTCTGAGGACCGTGGGTTATTGCCTCTGAGCTTTAGGAGGACCGTGGGTTATTAGCTCTCTGAGGACTGTGGGTTATTAGCTCTCTGAGGACCGTGGGTTATTAGCTCTCTGGGATATAGGAGGACCGTGGGTTATTAGCTCTCTGTGCTTTAGGAGGAACGTGGGTTATTAGATCTCTGAGGACCGTGGGTTATTATCTCTCTGAGCTTTAGGAGGACCATGGGTTATTAGATCTCTGAGGACCGTGGGTTATTAGCTCTCTGAGGACCGTGGGTTATTGCCTCTGAGCTTTAGGAGGACCGTGGGTTATTAGCTCTCTGAGGACCGTGGGTTATTGCCTCTCTGAGCTTTAGGAGGACCACGGGTTATTAGCTCTCTGAGGACAGTAGGTTATTAGCTCTCTGAGCTTTAGGAGGACCGTGGGTTATTAGCTCTCTGAGCTTTAGGAGGACTGTGGCTTATTAGCTCTCTGAGCTTTAGGAGGACTGTGGGTTATTAGCTCTCTGGGCTTTAGGAGGACCGTGTGTTATTAGCTCTCTGAGCTTTAGGAGGACCGTGGGTTATTAGCTCTCTGAGGACCGTGGGTTATTAGCTCTCTGAGCTTTAGGAGGACCGCGGGTTATTAGCTATCTGAGCTTTAGGAGGACTGTGGGTTATTAGCTCTCTGGGCTTTAGGAGGACCGTGTGTTATTAGCTCTCTGAGCTTTAGGAGGACCGTGGGTTATTAGCTCTCTGAGGACCGTGGGTTATTAGCTCTCTGAGCTTTAGGAGGACCGCGGGTTATTAGCTATCTGAGGACCATGGGTTATTAGCTCTCTGAGCTTTAGGAGGACCGTGGGTTATTAGCTCTCTGAGAACCGTGGGTTATTATCTCTCTGAGCTTTATGACCGTGGGTTATTAGCTCTCTTTGCTTTAGGAGGACCGTGGGTTATTTGCTCACATACAAATGAATTAATTATCTTCCTCGTCATCATCTGTGGCTTTTTCTCAGTTGAACTCAGTGCAACTCCCCACATAGCTGAAGGAAGGAATGAAGGCATTTTAAAGCTGGTGTGACAGAGACATCTAGTGGCCTTTGGAAGTAGTGCATGTTTCTGTATTTCTCAAACGTGCACAGGAAAGTGTCACCAACAGGGTATCAAACCCAGGTCAGGTGCATGTTGTTTTCAAGGCTGAGATAAATAGCCCACTGAGCTAAAGCCTAGGAATTAGCTTTCTATGTAGCCATGTGTCTTCAGCATGGTTACTCACCACAGCAGTCTAGCTTGACTAACCCCCAATCCACAGACCATTAGACAATCCTGTTGGTTCTAACTTTGTTTTTGTTCTGTGTCGAATCATTATGATAGGATCTTTGACAGTTTCGCTGACCCTTTGGCATAGACATATCTGTGCTAACACACACACACACACACACACACACACACACACACACACACACACACACACACACACACACACACACACACACACACACACACACACACACCGCCTCACCTTCTCCACCCGGCCACTGTTGATGTCCACAGGGAGAAACTTCCTGCCAATAGGCCTCAGGTCACTCTGTAGAGATAGTCACAGAGACAGGGGGGGGGAGAGATAAGCAACACTCATCCCAACCAACATATTAGGCCGACAATGAGATGACCTGTAGTAAACCTCGAGATGCATCATTGAAAAGCAATGTAGAGAAACCTGTTTTGAAAGCACTGGCAAATATTGGCTTGAATCTTGATTCTCCACATGTCTCTCAGAGTGGGCAAGAGCACACCCCTAGTCACGGACGTCAAAAACTATTGGATTGGTGTCGGTCTGATTAGTCTGATTGGGGCGGCAGGGTAGCCTAGTGGTTAGAGTGTAGAGGTGGCAGGTAGCCTAGTGGTTAGAGTGTAGAGGCGGCAGGGTAGCCTAGTGGTTAGAGTGTAGAGGAGGCAGGGTAGCCTAGTGGTTAGAGTGTAGAGGCGGCAGGGTAGCCTGGTGGTTAGAGTGTAGAGGCGGCAGGGTAGCCTAGTGGTTAGAGTGTAGAGGACGCAGGGTAACCTAGTGGTTAGAGTGTAGGGACGGCAGGGTAGCCTAGTGGTTAGAGCGTAGAGGCGGCAGGGTAGCCTAGTGGTTAGAGCGTAGAGGCGGCAGGGTAGCCTAGTGGTTAGAGCGTAGAGGCGGCAGGGTAGCCTAGTGGTTAGAGCGTAGAGGCGGCAGGGTAGCCTAGTGGTTAGAGCGTAGAGGCGGCAGGGTAGCCTAGTGGTTAGAGCGTAGAGGCGGCAGGGTAGCCTAGTGGTTAGAGCGTAGAGGCGGCAGGGTAGCCTAGTGGTTAGAGTGTAGAGGCGGCAGGGTAGCCTAGTGGTTAGAGCGTAGAGGCGGCAGGGTAGCCTAGTGGTTAGAGCGTAGAGGCGGCAGGGTAGCCTAGTGGTTAGAGCGTAGAGGCGGCAGGGTAGCCTAGTGGTTAGAGCGTAGAGGCGGCAGGGTAGCCTAGTGGTTAGAGCGTAGAGGCGGCAGGGTAGCCTAGTGGTTAGAGTGTAGAGGTGGCAGGTAGCCTAGTGGTTAGAGTGTAGAGGCGGCAGGGTAGCCTAGTGGTTAGAGTGTAGAGGAGGCAGGGTAGCCTAGTGGTTAGAGTGTAGAGGCGGCAGGGTAGCCTAGTGGTTAGAGTGTAGAGGAGGCAGGGTAACCTAGTGGTTAGAGTGTAGGGACGGCAGGGTAGCCTAGTGGTTAGAGCGTAGAGGCGGCAGGGTAGCCTAGTGGTTAGAGCGTAGAGGCAGCAGGGTAGCCTAGTGGTTAGAGTGTAGAGGCGGCAGGGTAGCCTAGTGGTTAGAGCGTAGAGGCGGCAGGGTAGCCTAGTGGTTAGAGCGTAGAGGCGGCAGGGTAGCCTAGTGGTTAGAGCGTAGAGGCGGCAGGGTAGCCTAGTGGTTAGAGCGTAGAGGCGGCAGGGTAGCCTAGTGGTTAGAGCGTAGAGGCGGCAGGGTAGCCTAGTGGTTAGAGTGTAGAGGCGGCAGGGTAGCCTAGTGGTTAGAGTGTAGAGGCGGTAGGGTAGCCTAGTGGTTAGAGTGTAGAGGCGGCAGGGTAGCCTAGTGGTTAGACTGTAGAGGCTGCAGGGTAGCCTAGTGGTTAGAGTGTAGAGGCGGCAGGGTAGCCTAGTGGTTAGAGTGTAGAGGCGGCAGGGTAGCCTAGTGGTTAGAGCGTTGGACTAGTAACCGGAAAGTTGCAAGTTCAAACCCCCGAGGCTGACAAGGTACAAATCTGTCGTTCTGACCCTGAACAGGCAGTTAATCCACTGTTCCTAGGCTGTCATTGAAAATAAGAATTTGTTCTTAACTGACTTGCCTAGTTAAATAAAGTAATGTACAATTAATGGGTATAGACAGCCAGTCGTGTGCAAATGTTCCTTACAAGCCAGAATGTTTAATACAATGACATTTTAACTTACTCTCCCCGTTTGTCTCTTCCCCTGCTCTAAATTTGAGACTAAATATCCACAGGAAGGTCTTGTTTACCCGACATTGTAGAGAGTCGGTGGGTAGAGGCGGTTTGGTACTGAGGTAAAGTGAGTTTTATATTGGATATTTGGATTCCAATCTTTAAAAAAAAAAAAAAAGATTCAGAATATACCATTTTCATTGTCACGGCATACTTGGTTCAATCGCTGTTGATAGAATATACCATTTTCATTGTCACAGCATACTTGGTTCAATCGCTGTTGATAGAATATACCATTTTCATTGTCACGGCATACTTGGTTCAATCGCTGTTGATAGAATATACCATTTTCATTGTCACAGCATACTTGGTTCAATAGCTGTTGACAGAATATACCATTTTCATTGTCACAGCATACTTGGTTCAATAGCTGTTGACAGAATATACCATTTTCATTGTCACAGCATACTTGGTTCAATAGCTGTTGATAGAATATACCATTTTCATTGTCACAGCATACTTGGTTCAATAGCTGTTGACAGAATATACCATTTTCATTGTCACGGCATACTTGGTTCTATAGCTGTTGATAGAATATACCATTTTCATTGTCACGGCATACTTGGTTCTATAGCTGTTGATAGAATATACCATTTTCATTGTCACAGCATACTTGGTTCAATAGCTGTTGACGAGAGATTCTGGGCTTTAACTAAAAAGTCACTTAAAACAATACTTTCCTGTGGAGATTTTGTCTCAAATTTAGAACAGCGGAAGGTCAAACTTTACATGTCATTTTAATCAACATTCTGGCTTGTAAAGGAACATTTACACCATTTGTGCTCACACATGGCCCAGAGGCTGTCTATACCAATTAAGTGTGTACTACAGCCTGATTATTCAGACTAGATTGTCGTAAAGCATTGGCTGGAGGGACAGGGTGAAGTGTGCAAGTACAAACAATGGTGGAGAATTGGAATGCAGCCACATTAGTGTGACTTTCATTTATCTGACATACCGGCAAACCATTCAATAAGCAATATTCAAAACAATGTAGAGGAATCTGTTTTACACAAACCTGTTTTTTGTAAAAAGCTTGATTGATTTTTTAAAAATCACGTCTCTTTTCTACTCCAACCCCTGGGGTCAGTTAAATGTACATCTACACAGGTGAAAGGTGAAAACATATTTTATTTTGTTGTTGGTATACTAGAAGAGAGATGTGAGAATACTAGCTACTTACATTGAGTGCAACGCGAATAAGGTAATTAGCTGAGGGGTTCTCAGAAGTGCCTTTCAACTCCTCTATTCCTTCGTCTGTAAGGTACCTGTGTAGGAGGTCAACCAAAAGAAAGGGCTCACGTGTCAATGGCGTAACCAATGCACTGTGGTTATTAAACAACAACACTCCAGCTAGCCACAGTGAACAAACACATTGAAAATCAAAAGCTAGCCAGCCAACTCGCATATCACTCGAAATAACATAGCTAACAACTGACTAGCAGATCAACTTTGAAGATATATTAATAGCTAGCTACAGTAATGTAGAGCTAGCTAGCTACAGTAATGTAGAGCTAGCTAGCTACAGTACAGTAATGTATTGCTAGCTAGCTACAGTACAGTAATGTATTGCTAGCTAGCTACAGTACAGTAATGTAGAGCTAGCTACAGTAATGTAGAGCTAGCTACAGTAATGTAATGTATTGCTAGCTAGCTACAGTACATTCATGTATTGCTAGCTAGCTACAGTACAGTAATGTATTGCTAGCTAGCTACAGTACAGTAGTGTAGAGCTAGCTACAGTGCAGTAATGTAGAGCTAGCTACAGTACAGTAATGTAAAGCTAGCTACAGTAATGTAATGTATTGCTAGCTACAGTAATGTAATGTATTGCTAGCTAGCTACAGTAATGTAATGTATTGCTAGCTAGCTACAGTACAGTAATGTAGAGCTAGCTACAGTACAGTAGTGTAGAGCTAGCTAGCTACAGTACAGTAATGTAGAGCTAGCTACAGTAATGTAATGTATTGCTAGCTAGCTACAGTAATGTAATGTATTGCTAGTTAGCTACAGTACAGTAATGTATTGCTAGCTAGCTACAGTACAGTAGTGGAGCTAGCTACAGTACAGTAGTGTAGAGCTAGCTACAGTACAGTAGTGTAGAGCTAGCTAGCTACAGTACAGTAATGTAGAGCTAGCTACAGTAATGTAATGTATTGCTAGCTAGCTACAGTAATGTAATGTATTGCTAGTTAGCTACAGTACAGTGTTGTATTGCTAGCTAGCTACAGTACAGTAGTGGAGCTAGCTACAGTACAGTAGTGTAGAGCTAGCTACAGTACAGTACAGTAGTGTAGAGTACAGTACAGTAATGTAGAGTTAGCTACAGTACAGTAGTGTAGAGCTAGCTACAGTACAGTAGTGTAGAGCTAGCTACAGTACAGTAATGTATTGCTAGCTACAGTACAGTAGTGTAGAGCTAGCTACAGTACAGTAATGTAGAGCTAGCTAGCTACAGTACATTCATGTATTGCTAGCTAGCTACAGTACAGTAATGTATTGCTAGGTAGCTACTAAGCTTCAAATGAGCATACACGGCCTTGTTAGTTAGCATATCAAAGCTAAACATGCTAAAATAATTGACAGCAATTTGCTAGACAAATTCACAACATCAACTGCCAAAATAATAATTATTAGCTACTGTTACCAGTCCGTAGGCCAGAAATTTCATATATCTATCTACATTATCACAGGCATCACAGTATGTGAGATCCTAAATGAGGTGTTAACTAGAAAAGCTAAAGCTATGCTAGCAAAGTGAACGTGTAATGTAGCTAGCTAGCTAGCACATTAGCCACAAGCTACCCACCAGCCTTCTTTAGTGAGGGCTAAGTTGATTTCAGCCATTTTCTTTCAAATAAAAAAATAAAGTATCAAATGCAAATATAGTCGATTAACTATTTAATTTGTGGATTATCCATTGTTTTTTTAATCTTTAATAATTCATCCGATAATCAATGAGTTTAGCCGGATATTTTTAGCGTTTTGCCGGACTAAAAACAAATGACCTCCCGTTGGAAGAGACGTCAAAGTTGAATCTGATACTTGTCGGCAAAGAGGGAAGGAAGAAAAACAGCAGCCCCAGTGGCAAAGACAGTCACTACATCTCCGGTGCTTTTATCAATCCAATGATCTATCTACTACACTCTGTGAAATATAATAATGTTAATTTCAATTCACCTTTATTTAACCAGGGAGGCAAGTTGAGAACAAGTTCTCATTTACAATTGCGACCTGGCCAATTGTAAAGCAATGCAGTTCGACGTATAAAACAACACAGAGTTACACATGGACTAAAACAAACACACAAGTCAATAAGACTGGTTTTAATGTCTATTGTCACTGACAAAGAGACCAGGGGTTGAGTCCCGGGTCGGTCTGCACCCAGAATTAGCTACAAAGTTCTTCTGCATAATTTAGGCCAACACCTTACATAGCCTAGTTTAGGAAGTCTAACAGCTAGGCCTATATAACAAAAGAGAATTTTAGAATTAGGGGGTAACTAAAAATCCAGTAGAATGCATGGGTAAAATCACTGGGGAAGCCAAGCCAGAAAAAAGACACATTACAACCTGTGTGTTGTGATAATTGCGTTGTTTCCTCTACAATCTGTTAGTTCATATGCCTCTATAACCTGTTAGTTCATATGCCTCTATAACCTGTTAGTTCATATGCCTCTATAACCTGTTAGTTCATATACCTCTATAACCTGTTAGTTCATATGCCTTTATAACCTGTTAGTTCATATGCCTTGCCTCTATAACCTGTTAGATCATATGCCTCTATAACCTGTTAGTTCATATGCCTCTATAACCTGTTAGTTCATATACCTCTATAACCTGTTAGTTCATATGCCTCTATAACCTGTTAGTTCATATGCCTTGCCTCTATAACCTGTTAGATCATATGCCTCTATAACCTGTTAGTTCATATGCCTCTATAACCTGTTAGTTCATATACCTCTATAACCTGTTAGTTCGTATGCCTCTATAACCTGTTAGTTCATATACCTTACCTCTATAACCTGTTAGTTCATATGCCTCTATAACCTGTTAGTTCATATGCCTTACCTCTACAACCTGTTAGTTCATATGCCTTGCCTCTATAACCTGTTAGTTCATATGCCTCTATAACCTGTTAGATCATATGCCTCTATAACCTGTTAGTTCATATGCCTCTATAACCTGTTAGTTCATATACCTCTATAACCTGTTAGTTCGTATGCCTCTATAACCTGTTAGTTCATATACCTTACCTCTATAACCTGTTAGATCATATGCCTCTATAACCTGTTAGTTCATATGCCTCTATAACCTGTTAGTTCATATGCCTCTATAACCTGTTAGTTCATATGCCTCTATAACCTGTTAGTTCATATGTCTTACCTCTATAACCTGTTAGTTCATATGCCTTACCTCTATAACCTGTTAGTTCATATGCCTCTATAACCTGTTAGTTCATATGCCTCTATAACCTGTTAGTTCATATGCCTCTATAACCTGTTAGTTCATATGCCTCTATAACCTGTTAGTTCATATGCCTCTATAACCTGTTAGTTCATATGTCTTACCTCTATAACCTGTTAGTTCATATGCCTTACCTCTATAACCTGTTAGATCATATGCCTCTATAACCTTTTAGTGACAATTCAGGCATTCCAGAATGTAATTTTACTCTTTACTTTGCATATTTGTATTCATTAGTAATAATTGACTTTGAACATGTTTTTCTATAATAAGACCAGTACCAGCAACACCAGTGACAAATCTTCAGAGAATATATAATATCTAAAATGGAGGCCAACAGTAGCTCAAACAGCACTTCTTAAGTTGTAAATGAATGAAAATCACGTGATTGGATCAATTATTTTAATCAAATTTCCTTTTCACCTTTTACTATAAACTGTGTGTAACACCAGAGACACATCTAAAAGCTTCGCATGAAATTACCAAATTAGTAGTCAAATTGCTTAACATATGACGAAAAAGTGCAGACTCATGATGTGCTTTTCAAAACAGCTCGCCTAAAAAAATTGCAATATAACTGTCTTACAAATATGTTTTATGAACAATAAAACACTTATGTTAAAAGTAAAACATATATTGTGTCATTATTTAATATTTCTAGGTGTTTTCTCCTGGTAGTTAAGGTGGGGCTGGACAGGAAAGACACCATTCTTGTATAATGACCTTCATCATCTATAGACTGAGGCTTGTGGTTAGACCTGTAACAGGTTAACAATGGACGTAACATTGCTGTCTCAGATGGGGGCTTTACCCGAAAACGCGCTCCCTGCCCCGTGGCTATGCAAGGTGTCAATCACAGGGGTTAGGGGGGGCAGCCGGTGAGCCCGACAGCCTCCTCAACTCAATTTGTGCATTAGGATACATTCAGGCACTAATAATGCTAGGCATATAGAAGAGTAGGAAGTGTAGGAAGTGTAGGTCATTGAGTCCATGATAACATGTATCCTAACAAGTGGTCCAGGGCCTTTGGAAGAAGAACAGCCCCACAGCATCAAAGATCCACCGCCCATACTTCATAGTGGGGATGAGGTACCTTTCTACAAGGCTATCTTTCTTTTGTCTTCGCCAAACCGACGTCTGGTGTTTGTTTACAAAAAGCTCCATTTTGGTCTCATCTGACCATAGAACCCGGTCCCATTGAAACTCTGTTGGTCTCATCTGACCATAGAACCCGGTCCCATTGAAACTCTATGTTGGTCTCATCTGATCATAGAACCCAGTCCCATTGAAACTCTATATTGGTCTCATCTGACCATAGAACCCGGTCCCATTGAAACTCTATATTGGTCTCATCTGATCATAGAACCCGGTCCCATTGTGTAACGGTTCTCTTGTTGTGAAGTAGAAGCGGACCAAAAAGCAGCGTGGTGGTTGTTCATAGTATTTTAATGAAGACACTATACATGAACAAACTAACGAAAACAAGAAAGAGAACTCAAAAGCATACTTGGTTCAATAGCTGTTGACAGAATATACCATTTTCATTGTCACAGCATACTTGGTTCAATAGCTGTTGACAGAATATACCATTTTCATTGTCACAGCATACTTGGTTCAATAGCTGTTGATAGAATATACCATTTTCATTGTCACAGCATACTTGGTTCAATAGCTGTTGACAGAATATACCATTTTCATTGTCACGGCATACTTGGTTCTATAGCTGTTGATAGAATATACCATTTTCATTGTCACGGCATACTTGGTTCTATAGCTGTTGATAGAATATACCATTTTCATTGTCACAGCATACTTGGTTCAATAGCTGTTGACGAGAGATTCTGGGCTTTAACTAAAAAGTCACTTAAAACAATACTTTCCTGTGGAGATTTTGTCTCAAATTTAGAACAGCGGAAGGTCAAACTTTACATGTCATTTTAATCAACATTCTGGCTTGTAAAGGAACATTTACACCATTTGTGCTCACACATGGCCCAGAGGCTGTCTATACCAATTAAGTGTGTACTACAGCCTGATTATTCAGACTAGATTGTCGTAAAGCATTGGCTGGAGGGACAGGGTGAAGTGTGCAAGTACAAACAATGGTGGAGAATTGGAATGCAGCCACATTAGTGTGACTTTCATTTATCTGACATACCGGCAAACCATTCAATAAGCAATATTCAAAACAATGTAGAGGAATCTGTTTTACACAAACCTGTTTTTTGTAAAAAGCTTGATTGATTTTTTAAAAATCACGTCTCTTTTCTACTCCAACCCCTGGGGTCAGTTAAATGTACATCTACACAGGTGAAAGGTGAAAACATATTTTATTTTGTTGTTGGTATACTAGAAGAGAGATGTGAGAATACTAGCTACTTACATTGAGTGCAACGCGAATAAGGTAATTAGCTGAGGGGTTCTCAGAAGTGCCTTTCAACTCCTCTATTCCTTCGTCTGTAAGGTACCTGTGTAGGAGGTCAACCAAAAGAAAGGGCTCACGTGTCAATGGCGTAACCAATGCACTGTGGTTATTAAACAACAACACTCCAGCTAGCCACAGTGAACAAACACATTGAAAATCAAAAGCTAGCCAGCCAACTCGCATATCACTCGAAATAACATAGCTAACAACTGACTAGCAGATCAACTTTGAAGATATATTAATAGCTAGCTACAGTAATGTAGAGCTAGCTAGCTACAGTAATGTAGAGCTAGCTAGCTACAGTACAGTAATGTATTGCTAGCTAGCTACAGTACAGTAATGTATTGCTAGCTAGCTACAGTACAGTAATGTAGAGCTAGCTACAGTAATGTAGAGCTAGCTACAGTAATGTAATGTATTGCTAGCTAGCTACAGTACATTCATGTATTGCTAGCTAGCTACAGTACAGTAATGTATTGCTAGCTAGCTACAGTACAGTAGTGTAGAGCTAGCTACAGTGCAGTAATGTAGAGCTAGCTACAGTACAGTAATGTAAAGCTAGCTACAGTAATGTAATGTATTGCTAGCTACAGTAATGTAATGTATTGCTAGCTAGCTACAGTAATGTAATGTATTGCTAGCTAGCTACAGTACAGTAATGTAGAGCTAGCTACAGTACAGTAGTGTAGAGCTAGCTAGCTACAGTACAGTAATGTAGAGCTAGCTACAGTAATGTAATGTATTGCTAGCTAGCTACAGTAATGTAATGTATTGCTAGTTAGCTACAGTACAGTAATGTATTGCTAGCTAGCTACAGTACAGTAGTGGAGCTAGCTACAGTACAGTAGTGTAGAGCTAGCTACAGTACAGTAGTGTAGAGCTAGCTAGCTACAGTACAGTAATGTAGAGCTAGCTACAGTAATGTAATGTATTGCTAGCTAGCTACAGTAATGTAATGTATTGCTAGTTAGCTACAGTACAGTGTTGTATTGCTAGCTAGCTACAGTACAGTAGTGGAGCTAGCTACAGTACAGTAGTGTAGAGCTAGCTACAGTACAGTACAGTAGTGTAGAGTACAGTACAGTAATGTAGAGTTAGCTACAGTACAGTAGTGTAGAGCTAGCTACAGTACAGTAGTGTAGAGCTAGCTACAGTACAGTAATGTATTGCTAGCTACAGTACAGTAGTGTAGAGCTAGCTACAGTACAGTAATGTAGAGCTAGCTAGCTACAGTACATTCATGTATTGCTAGCTAGCTACAGTACAGTAATGTATTGCTAGGTAGCTACTAAGCTTCAAATGAGCATACACGGCCTTGTTAGTTAGCATATCAAAGCTAAACATGCTAAAATAATTGACAGCAATTTGCTAGACAAATTCACAACATCAACTGCCAAAATAATAATTATTAGCTACTGTTACCAGTCCGTAGGCCAGAAATTTCATATATCTATCTACATTATCACAGGCATCACAGTATGTGAGATCCTAAATGAGGTGTTAACTAGAAAAGCTAAAGCTATGCTAGCAAAGTGAACGTGTAATGTAGCTAGCT
The DNA here is from genome assembly GCF_013265735.2 of Oncorhynchus mykiss. Taxonomy (NCBI): domain Eukaryota; kingdom Metazoa; phylum Chordata; class Actinopteri; order Salmoniformes; family Salmonidae; genus Oncorhynchus; species Oncorhynchus mykiss. Next base: position 2,372,523 of record NC_048582.1, on the reverse strand, counting down.
AGCTAGCACATTAGCCACAAGCTACCCACCAGCCTTCTTTAGTGAGGGCTAAGTTGATTTCAGCCATTTTCTTTCAAATAAAAAAATAAAGTATCAAATGCAAATATAGTCGATTAACTATTTAATTTGTGGATTATCCATTGTTTTTTTAATCTTTAATAATTCATCCGATAATCAATGAGTTTAGCCGGATATTTTTAGCGTTTTGCCGGACTAAAAACAAATGACCTCCCGTTGGAAGAGACGTCAAAGTTGAATCTGATACTTGTCGGCAAAGAGGGAAGGAAGAAAAACAGCAGCCCCAGTGGCAAAGACAGTCACTACATCTCCGGTGCTTTTATCAATCCAATGATCTATCTACTACACTCTGTGAAATATAATAATGTTAATTTCAATTCACCTTTATTTAACCAGGGAGGCAAGTTGAGAACAAGTTCTCATTTACAATTGCGACCTGGCCAATTGTAAAGCAATGCAGTTCGACGTATAAAACAACACAGAGTTACACATGGACTAAAACAAACACACAAGTCAATAAGACTGGTTTTAATGTCTATTGTCACTGACAAAGAGACCAGGGGTTGAGTCCCGGGTCGGTCTGCACCCAGAATTAGCTACTAAGTTCTTCTGCATAATTTAGGCCAACACCTTACATAGCCTAGTTTAGGAAGTCTAACAGCTAGGCCTATATAACAAAAGAGAATTTTAGAATTAGGGGGTAACTAAAAATCCAGTAGAATGCATGGGTAAAATCACTGGGGAAGCCAAGCCAGAAAAAAGACACATTACAACCTGTGTGTTGTGATAATTGCGTTGTTTCCTCTACAATCTGTTAGTTCATATGCCTCTATAACCTGTTAGTTCATATGCCTCTATAACCTGTTAGTTCATATGCCTCTATAACCTGTTAGTTCATATACCTCTATAACCTGTTAGTTCATATGCCTTTATAACCTGTTAGTTCATATGCCTTGCCTCTATAACCTGTTAGATCATATGCCTCTATAACCTGTTAGTTCATATGCCTCTATAACCTGTTAGTTCATATACCTCTATAACCTGTTAGTTCATATGCCTCTATAACCTGTTAGTTCATATGCCTTGCCTCTATAACCTGTTAGATCATATGCCTCTATAACCTGTTAGTTCATATGCCTCTATAACCTGTTAGTTCATATACCTCTATAACCTGTTAGTTCGTATGCCTCTATAACCTGTTAGTTCATATACCTTACCTCTATAACCTGTTAGTTCATATGCCTCTATAACCTGTTAGTTCATATGCCTTACCTCTACAACCTGTTAGTTCATATGCCTTGCCTCTATAACCTGTTAGTTCATATGCCTCTATAACCTGTTAGATCATATGCCTCTATAACCTGTTAGTTCATATGCCTCTATAACCTGTTAGTTCATATACCTCTATAACCTGTTAGTTCGTATGCCTCTATAACCTGTTAGTTCATATACCTTACCTCTATAACCTGTTAGATCATATGCCTCTATAACCTGTTAGTTCATATGCCTCTATAACCTGTTAGTTCATATGCCTCTATAACCTGTTAGTTCATATGTCTTACCTCTATAACCTGTTAGTTCATATGCCTTACCTCTATAACCTGTTAGTTCATATGCCTCTATAACCTGTTAGATCATATGCCTCTATAACCTGTTAGATCATATGCCTCTATAACCTGTTAGTTCATATGCCTCTATAACCTGTTAGATCATATGCCTCTATAACCTGTTAGTTCATATGCCTCTATAACCTGTTAGTTCATATGCCTCTATAACCTGTTAGTTCATATGCCTCTATAACCTGTTAGTTCATATGCCTCTATAACCTGTTAGTTCATATGCCTCTATAACCTGTTAGTTCATATGTCTTACCTCTATAACCTGTTAGTTCATATGCCTTACCTCTATAACCTGTTAGATCATATGCCTCTATAACCTTTTAGTGACAATTCAGGCATTCCAGAATGTAATTTTACTCTTTACTTTGCATATTTGTATTCATTAGTAATAATTGACTTTGAACATGTTTTTCTATAATAAGACCAGTACCAGCAACACCAGTGACAAATCTTCAGAGAATATATAATATCTAAAATGGAGGCCAACAGTAGCTCAAACAGCACTTCTTAAGTTGTAAATGAATGAAAATCACGTGATTGGATCAATTATTTTAATCAAATTTCCTTTTCACCTTTTACTATAAACTGTGTGTAACACCAGAGACACATCTAAAAGCTTCGCATGAAATTACCAAATTAGTAGTCAAATTGCTTAACATATGACGAAAAAGTGCAGACTCATGATGTGCTTTTCAAAACAGCTCGCCTAAAAAAATTGCAATATAACTGTCTTACAAATATGTTTTATGAACAATAAAACACTTATGTTAAAAGTAAAACATATATTGTGTCATTATTTAATATTTCTAGGTGTTTTCTCCTGGTAGTTAAGGTGGGGCTGGACAGGAAAGACACCATTCTTGTATAATGACCTTCATCATCTATAGACTGAGGCTTGTGGTTAGACCTGTAACAGGTTAACAATGGACGTAACATTGCTGTCTCAGATGGGGGCTTTACCCGAAAACGCGCTCCCTGCCCCGTGGCTATGCAAGGTGTCAATCACAGGGGTTAGGGGGGGCAGCCGGTGAGCCCGACAGCCTCCTCAACTCAATTTGTGCATTAGGATACATTCAGGCACTAATAATGCTAGGCATATAGAAGAGTAGGAAGTGTAGGAAGTGTAGGTCATTGAGTCCATGATAACATGTATCCTAACAAGTGGTCCAGGGCCTTTGGAAGAAGAACAGCCCCACAGCATCAAAGATCCACCGCCCATACTTCATAGTGGGGATGAGGTACCTTTCTACAAGGCTATCTTTCTTTTGTCTTCGCCAAACCGACGTCTGGTGTTTGTTTACAAAAAGCTCCATTTTGGTCTCATCTGACCATAGAACCCGGTCCCATTGAAACTCTGTTGGTCTCATCTGACCATAGAACCGGGTCCCATTGAAACTCTATGTTGGTCTCATCTGATCATAGAACCCAGTCCCATTGAAACTCTATATTGGTCTCATCTGACCATAGAACCCGGTCCCATTGAAACTCTATATTGGTCTCATCTGATCATAGAACCCGGTCCCATTGTGTAACGGTTCTCTTGTTGTGAAGTAGAAGCGGACCAAAAAGCAGCGTGGTGGTTGTTCATAGTATTTTAATGAAGACACTATACATGAACAAACTAACGAAAACAAGAAAGAGAACTCAAAAGCATACTTGGTTCAATAGCTGTTGACAGAATATACCATTTTCATTGTCACAGCATACTTGGTTCAATAGCTGTTGACAGAATATACCATTTTCATTGTCACAGCATACTTGGTTCAATAGCTGTTGATAGAATATACCATTTTCATTGTCACAGCATACTTGGTTCAATAGCTGTTGACAGAATATACCATTTTCATTGTCACGGCATACTTGGTTCTATAGCTGTTGATAGAATATACCATTTTCATTGTCACGGCATACTTGGTTCTATAGCTGTTGATAGAATATACCATTTTCATTGTCACAGCATACTTGGTTCAATAGCTGTTGACGAGAGATTCTGGGCTTTAACTAAAAAGTCACTTAAAACAATACTTTCCTGTGGAGATTTTGTCTCAAATTTAGAACAGCGGAAGGTCAAACTTTACATGTCATTTTAATCAACATTCTGGCTTGTAAAGGAACATTTACACCATTTGTGCTCACACATGGCCCAGAGGCTGTCTATACCAATTAAGTGTGTACTACAGCCTGATTATTCAGACTAGATTGTCGTAAAGCATTGGCTGGAGGGACAGGGTGAAGTGTGCAAGTACAAACAATGGTGGAGAATTGGAATGCAGCCACATTAGTGTGACTTTCATTTATCTGACATACCGGCAAACCATTCAATAAGCAATATTCAAAACAATGTAGAGGAATCTGTTTTACACAAACCTGTTTTTTGTAAAAAGCTTGATTGATTTTTTAAAAATCACGTCTCTTTTCTACTCCAACCCCTGGGGTCAGTTAAATGTACATCTACACAGGTGAAAGGTGAAAACATATTTTATTTTGTTGTTGGTATACTAGAAGAGAGATGTGAGAATACTAGCTACTTACATTGAGTGCAACGCGAATAAGGTAATTAGCTGAGGGGTTCTCAGAAGTGCCTTTCAACTCCTCTATTCCTTCGTCTGTAAGGTACCTGTGTAGGAGGTCAACCAAAAGAAAGGGCTCACGTGTCAATGGCGTAACCAATGCACTGTGGTTATTAAACAACAACACTCCAGCTAGCCACAGTGAACAAACACATTGAAAATCAAAAGCTAGCCAGCCAACTCGCATATCACTCGAAATAACATAGCTAACAACTGACTAGCAGATCAACTTTGAAGATATATTAATAGCTAGCTACAGTAATGTAGAGCTAGCTAGCTACAGTAATGTAGAGCTAGCTAGCTACAGTACAGTAATGTATTGCTAGCTAGCTACAGTACAGTAATGTATTGCTAGCTAGCTACAGTACAGTAATGTAGAGCTAGCTACAGTAATGTAGAGCTAGCTACAGTAATGTAATGTATTGCTAGCTAGCTACAGTACATTCATGTATTGCTAGCTAGCTACAGTACAGTAATGTATTGCTAGCTAGCTACAGTACAGTAGTGTAGAGCTAGCTACAGTGCAGTAATGTAGAGCTAGCTACAGTACAGTAATGTAAAGCTAGCTACAGTAATGTAATGTATTGCTAGCTACAGTAATGTAATGTATTGCTAGCTAGCTACAGTAATGTAATGTATTGCTAGCTAGCTACAGTACAGTAATGTAGAGCTAGCTACAGTACAGTAGTGTAGAGCTAGCTAGCTACAGTACAGTAATGTAGAGCTAGCTACAGTAATGTAATGTATTGCTAGCTAGCTACAGTAATGTAATGTATTGCTAGTTAGCTACAGTACAGTAATGTATTGCTAGCTAGCTACAGTACAGTAGTGGAGCTAGCTACAGTACAGTAGTGTAGAGCTAGCTACAGTACAGTAGTGTAGAGCTAGCTAGCTACAGTACAGTAATGTAGAGCTAGCTACAGTAATGTAATGTATTGCTAGCTAGCTACAGTAATGTAATGTATTGCTAGTTAGCTACAGTACAGTGTTGTATTGCTAGCTAGCTACAGTACAGTAGTGGAGCTAGCTACAGTACAGTAGTGTAGAGCTAGCTACAGTACAGTACAGTAGTGTAGAGTACAGTACAGTAATGTAGAGTTAGCTACAGTACAGTAGTGTAGAGCTAGCTACAGTACAGTAGTGTAGAGCTAGCTACAGTACAGTAATGTATTGCTAGCTACAGTACAGTAGTGTAGAGCTAGCTACAGTACAGTAATGTAGAGCTAGCTAGCTACAGTACATTCATGTATTGCTAGCTAGCTACAGTACAGTAATGTATTGCTAGGTAGCTACTAAGCTTCAAATGAGCATACACGGCCTTGTTAGTTAGCATATCAAAGCTAAACATGCTAAAATAATTGACAGCAATTTGCTAGACAAATTCACAACATCAACTGCCAAAATAATAATTATTAGCTACTGTTACCAGTCCGTAGGCCAGAAATTTCATATATCTATCTACATTATCACAGGCATCACAGTATGTGAGATCCTAAATGAGGTGTTAACTAGAAAAGCTAAAGCTATGCTAGCAAAGTGAACGTGTAATGTAGCTAGCTAGCTAGCACATTAGCCACAAGCTACCCACCAGCCTTCTTTAGTGAGGGCTAAGTTGATTTCAGCCATTTTCTTTCAAATAAAAAAATAAAGTATCAAATGCAAATATAGTCGATTAACTATTTAATTTGTGGATTATCCATTGTTTTTTTAATCTTTAATAATTCATCCGATAATCAATGAGTTTAGCCGGATATTTTTAGCGTTTTGCCGGACTAAAAACAAATGACCTCCCGTTGGAAGAGACGTCAAAGTTGAATCTGATACTTGTCGGCAAAGAGGGAAGGAAGAAAAACAGCAGCCCCAGTGGCAAAGACAGTCACTACATCTCCGGTGCTTTTATCAATCCAATGATCTATCTACTACACTCTGTGAAATATAATAATGTTAATTTCAATTCACCTTTATTTAACCAGGGAGGCAAGTTGAGAACAAGTTCTCATTTACAATTGCGACCTGGCCAATTGTAAAGCAATGCAGTTCGACGTATAAAACAACACAGAGTTACACATGGACTAAAACAAACACACAAGTCAATAAGACTGGTTTTAATGTCTATTGTCACTGACAATGAGACCAGGGGTTGAGTCCCGGGTCGGTCTGCACCCAGAATTAGCTACAAAGTTCTTCTGCATAATTTAGGCCAACACCTTACATAGCCTAGTTTAGGAAGTCTAACAGCTAGGCCTATATAACAAAAGAGAATTTTAGAATTAGGGGGTAACTAAAAATCCAGTAGAATGCATGGGTAAAATCACTGGGGAAGCCAAGCCAGAAAAAAGACACATTACAACCTGTGTGTTGTGATAATTGCGTTGTTTCCTCTATAACCTGTTAGTTCATATGCCTCTATAACCTGTTAGTTCATATGCCTCTATAACCTGTTAGTTCATATGCCTCTATAACCTGTTAGTTCATATACCTCTATAACCTGTTAGTTCATATGCCTTTATAACCTGTTAGTTCATATGCCTTGCCTCTATAACCTGTTAGATCATATGCCTCTATAACCTGTTAGTTCATATGCCTCTATAACCTGTTAGTTCATATACCTCTATAACCTGTTAGTTCATATGCCTCTATAACCTGTTAGTTCATATGCCTTGCCTCTATAACCTGTTAGATCATATGCCTCTATAACCTGTTAGTTCATATGCCTTACCTCTATAACCTGTTAGTTCATATGCCTCTATAACCTGTTAGTTCATATGCCTTGCCTCTATAACCTGTTAGTTCATATACCTCTATAACCTGTTAGTTCATATGCCTCTATAACCTGTTAGTTCATATGCCTTACCTCTATAACCTGTTAGTTCATATACCTCTATAACCTGTTAGTTCATATGCCTTGCCTCTATAACCTGTTAGTTCATATGCCTCTATAACCTGTTAGATCATATGCCTCTATAACCTGTTAGTTCGTATGCCTCTATAACCTGTTAGTTCATATGCCTTACCTCTATAACCTGTTAGTTCATATGCCTTACCTCTACAACCTGTTAGTTCATATACCTTACCTCTATAACCTGTTAGTTCATATGCCTCTATAACCTGTTAGTTCATATGCCTCTATAACCTGTTAGTTCATATGCCTTACCTCTATAACCTGTTAGTTCATATGCCTCTATAACCTGTTAGTTCATATGCCTCTATAACCTGTTAGTTCATATGCCTCTATAACCTGTTAGTTCATATGCCTCTATAACCTGTTAGTTCATATGTCTTACCTCTATAACCTGTTAGTTCATATGCCTTACCTCTATAACCTGTTAGATCATATGCCTCTATAACCTTTTAGTGACAATTCAGGCATTCCAGAATGTAATTTTACTCTTTACTTTGCATATTTGTATTCATTAGTAATAATTGACTTTGAACATGTTTTTCTATAATAAGACCAGTACCGGCAACACCAGTGACAAATCTTCAGAGAATATAGAATATCTAAAATGGAGGCCAACAGTAGCTCAAACAGTACTTCTTAAGTTGTAAATGAATGAAAATCACGTGATTGGATCAATTATTTTAATCAAATTTCCTTTTCACCTTTTACTATAAACTGTGTAACACCAGAGACACATCTAAAAGCTTCGCATGAAATTACCAAATTAGTAGTCAAATTGCTTAACATATGACGGAAAAGTGCAGACTCATGATGTGCTTTTCAAAACAGCCCGCCTAAAAAAATTGCAATATAACTGTCTTACAAATATGTTTTATGAACAATAAAACACTTATGTTAAAAGTAAAACATATATTGTGTCATTATTTAATATTTCTAGGTGTTTTCTCCTGGTAGTTAAGGTGGGGCTGGACAGGAAAGACACCATTCTTGTATAATGACCTTCATCATCTATAGACTGAGGCTTGTGGTTAGACCTGTAACAGGTTAACAATGGACGTAACATTGCTGTCTCAGATGGGGGCTTTACCCGAAAACGCGCTCCCTGCCCCGTGGCTATGCAAGGTGTCAATCACAGGGGTTCGGGGGGGCAGCCGGTGAGCCCGACAGCCTCCTCAACTCAATTTGTGCATTAGGATACATTCAGGCACTAATAATGCTAGGCATATAGAAGAGTAGGAAGTGTAGGAAGTGTAGGTCATTGAGTCCATGATAACATGTATCCTAACAAGTGGTCCAGGACCTTTGGAAGAAGAACAGCCCCACAGCATCAAAGATCCACCGCCCATACTTCATAGTGGGGATGAGGTACTTTTCTACAAGGCTATCTTTCTTTTGTCTTCGCCAAACCGACCTCTGGTGTTTGTTTACAAAAAGCTCCATTTTGGTCTCATCTGACCATAGAAGCTGGTCCCATTGAAACTCTGTTGGTCTCATCTGACCATAGAACCGGGTCCCATTGAAACTCTATATTGGTCTCATCTGACCATAGAACCGGGTCCCATTGAAACTCTATATTGGTCTCATCTGACCATAGAAGCTGGTCCCATTGAAACTCTATATTGGTCTCATCTGACCATAGAACCCGGTCCCATTGAAACTCTATGTTGGTCTCATCTGATCATAGAACCGGGTCCCATTGAAACTCTATATTGGTCTCATCTGACCATAGAACCGGGTCCCATTGAAACTCTATATTGGTCTCATCTGACAATAGAACCCGGTCCCATTGAAACTCTATGTTGGTCTCATCTGATCATAGAACCCGGTCCCATTGAAACTCTATGTTGGTCTCATCCGATCATAGAACCGGGTCCCATTGAAACTCTATGTTGGTCTCATCTGAACATAGAACCCAGTCCCATTGAAACTCTATATTGGTCTCATCTGAACATAGAACCCAGTCCCATTGAAACTCTATATTGGTCTCATCTGACCATAGAACCCGGTCCCATTGAAACTCTATATTGGTCTCATCTGACCATAGAACCTGGTCCCATTGAACCTCTATGTTGGTCTCATCTGACCATAGAACCCAGTCCCATTGAAACTCTATATTGGTCTCATCTGACCATAGAACCCAGTCCCATTGAAACTCTATGTTGGTCTCATCTGAACATAGAACCCAGTCCAATTGAAACTCTATGTTGGTCTCATCTGAACATAGAACCCAGTCCAATTGAAACTCTATGTTGGTCTCATCTGAACATAGAACCCAGTCCCATTGAAACTCTATATTGGTCTCATCTGAACATAGAACCCAGTCCCATTGAAACTCTATATTGGTCTCATCTGACCATAGAACCGGGTCCCATTGAAACTCTATATTGGTCTCATCTGACCATAGAACCTGGTCCCATTGAAACTCTATATTGGTCTCATCTGACCATAGAACCTGGTCCCATTGAACCTCTATGTTGGTCTCATCTGACCATAGAACCCAGTCCCATTGAAACTCTATATTGGTCTCATCTGACCATAGAAGCTGGTCCCATTGAAACTCTATATTGGTCTCATCTGACCATAGAACCTGGTCCCATTGAAACTCTATGTTGGTCTCATCTGATCATAGAACCCGGTCCCATTGAAACTCTATATTGGTCTCATCTGACCATAGAAGCTGGTCCCATTGAAACTCTATATTGGTCTCATCTGACCATAGAACCTGGTCCCATTGAAACTCTATGTTGGTCTCATCTGATCATAGAACCCGGTCCCATTGAAACTCTATATTGGTCTCATCTGATCATAGAACCTGGTCCCATTGAACCTCTATATTGGTCTCATCTGACCATAGAACCCGGTCCCATTGAACCTCTATATTGGTCTCATCTGACCATAGAACCCGGTCCCATTGAACCTCTATGTTGGTATCATCTGACCATAGAACCCGGTCCCATTGAACCTCTATGTTGGTATCATCTGACCATAGAACCGGGTCCCATTGAAACTCTATATTGGTCTCATCTGAACATAGAACTTGAGTTTGTTGTTCGATGACAGCAAAGGATTTTTTAATGGAAACCCTCCTAAACAACTTGTGGTTATGTAGATGGCGTCTGATCGTAGTTTTGGAGACTTTCTGACCCCAAAACCCAACTAACGTCTGCAATTCTCCATCTGTGATCCTTGGAGATTTTTGTTGGCCACTCGATCCATCCTCCTCACTGTGCTTGGGGTCAATATAGAGACACGTTCTCTTCCAGGCCGATCGTTACCATCTCCAGTTGCTTTAGACTTCTTCATTATTGCCCTGATAGAGGAAATGGACATTTTAAACCTATTTTCTCACAGCCATTTCCTGGTTTGTGCAGCTCAACAACCTTTTGTCTCAAATCGTTACTGTTTTCCCAGGTTTTTCCCATTGTGATGGATGACTATGGGAACTTGGCCTGTGTGTCACCTCATATTTATACCCCCAGTGAAACAGGAAGTCATGGCTTACCACTTAAGTGTTCCTACACACTCAGGTGAACTTAAAAAATGTAACATATGAATGGTAATATACTTCAGTTAGATTTTACTCATTAGAACTTCTGGGGGTGCCAATAATTGTGGCACACATGTTTTAGAGAAAAATATTTATTTCAATAATTTTACTTCATTTAAAAGGTTTGATTTTTGTGAATATTTATGAATAAAATACCAAAAGGACGTATCTCTCTGTGTGATTTAGAACATATCTCTCTGTGTGAACTAGAACGTATCTCTCTGTGTGAATTAGAACATATCTCTCTGTGTGAATTAGAACGTATCTCTCTGTGTGAATTAGAACATATCTCTCTGTGTGAACTAGAACATATCTCTCTGTGTGAATTAGAACATATCTCTCTGTGTGATTTAGAACATATCTCTCTGTGTGAATTAGAACATATCTCTCTGTGTGAACTAGAACATATCTCTCTGTGTGAATTAGAACATATCTCTCTGTGTGAACTAGAACATATCTCTCTGTGTGAACTAGAACATATCTCTCTGTGTGAATTAGAACGTATCTCTCTGTGTGAACTAGAACATATCTCTCTGTGTGAATTAGAACATATCTCTCTGTGTGAACTAGAACATATCTCTCTGTGTGAACTAGAACATATCTCTCTGTGTGATTTAGAACATATCTCTCTGTGTGAATTAGAACATATCTCTCTGTGTGAATTAGAAGTTGCTCTGCTCTGAGGAGAGTTCTAGAGCGATTCTGAAGCTTAGCTCATGCAGTGTATCGTGCACAAGGCCGCGGTCTAATCCCCCTTTGTATGTTTTGTTTCTCTGTGTTGGTTCTCCTCTCATCTGTACAAGTGCACCCGGTGACGTACAGAGAGAACAAAACCCGCCTGGCGACCCAGCACACATCCAACACTCTGTCGGTTTCAGAACAGGTTGTGAGCCGACTCGGGCTGCTGCATCCCTGAGGTCAACGTTCATTTTCTGTTTGACATAATATGTAGAGAATTCAACCATTCATTGGGTTCGAACATACATTTTAGATTTGTGAACACAGCCGTCCACAACAACAACAATCCGTAAGGCACAAATAGCTAAATGAGAGAGCGGCAGTGAGATCCACATCAATGCGCTATGTAGATAACAATAACAAGGTGATATCCGTATCGCTGTAGACTACACCTCTGATGTCATCCTTTACCTCCAAGCGTTTATTCAAGATGGATCATCTTTGGATGCCGACAGCAGTCACACCATTGGAGGACATAGTTTGGACTGAAGCCGACAAAAAAAAACATTCCTGCTCTTTTCCCCGCGATCCATCAAACACATTTGGTGTGTCATCATAGTGGTCTTTGATTGGTGGTTATCATTTGGTGTGTCATCATAGTGGTCATCATTTGATGTGTCATCATAGTGGTCTCTGATTGGTGGTCATCCTTTGATGTGTCATCATAGTGGTCTTTGATTGGTGGTTATCATTTGATGGGTCATCATAGTGGTCATCATTTGGTGTGTCATCATAGTGGTCTCTGATTGGTGGTCATCATTTGGTGTGTCATCATAGTGGTCTCTGATTGGTGTGTCATCATTTGGTGTGTCATCATGGTGGTCTCTGATTGGTGGTCATCATTTGGTGTGTCATCATAGTGGTCTCTGATTGGTGGTCATCATTTGGTGTGTCATCATAGTGGTCTCTGATTGGTGATTATCATTTGGTGTGTCATCATAGTGGTCTCTGATTGGTGGTTATCATTTGGTGTGTCATCATAGTGGTCTCTGATTGGTGGTCATCATTTGGTGTGTCATCATACTGGTCTCTGATTGGTGGTCATCATTTGGTGTGTCATCATAGTGGTCTCTGATTGGTGGTCAGACTCGCTCAGGTGGAACAAACTTAAACTTGCGCTTTTTTTTACAATGCTGATTTGAATGTCATCGAGAAAACATCCTTTCTGAATTTAAAAGTAGGCCTAATCCTCGAAGTAATCATCTCGTTTTTCAAAAGTATCTGTAAATTGATAACAATATTTTTGCTCCCTTACCATGGTAACGAACCTGTTTGAGACCAACACCTGGCGGTGGTTGTGTGAGAAGCACGCCTGTATTCACTTATCATAATCTCTCTCCCGCTCTCTTCTCTGATAGACGAGAACCTGCAACTCTCATCTCTCCAGCGTTGCACTTAATACTTAGTTTATTTATAGAATCATGGCTGTGCGCAGGGTTCTGGAGGAGCCGCAGCACCCCTGATAAATTGAAAGACATTTTCCAAAATTATAGAATTATTGTTTGTTGAGGAAGAAGGAAATAATTCAGAATAGCCTAATACACCGAGATAAGGCCTATAATTTAGCCACAGAAGATCAATGGCTTCTTCTAATTTTATATATATATATATATATATCCTAGCTGTGGCTGTAGCCAAATGACAAAGCATAGCCTACAGTCCAGAACTTTCTCACAGTCAATTTACAGTCGGGAACACAGCAGCAAATCTGTCAGCGAACAAACAGCATGCAGACAAAACAGGCCGTTTTGCAATATTTCAGATATAATTGCCAGAAAACACAGGTTGGAAAGGACATAACTCCTGCTGAAAAGACACAACTGGTATCTATCTGCTGTAGGCTATAGCCTACATATTCTTACCTCTTTGTTGACTGTTTGTCCATTGAATTGTGTCCATTTTCTGTTTTTTAGAAAGATTTGCACCAACATGAAAAGATAGATGGTATGATTATAAAACAATATAAATGTAGCTCATATACAAGGGACCAACCTCTCTTTAAATTGAGGAGATCTTAAAAAATAAATAAGTTAAGTGCCTTCACCTGCTGTCCTTTCAAATTCAAATCCTAATGTTTCAGTTGGGCCGTTAGGTTCCTGCAAGAACCCCCCCCACCATCTAAGGAGGTTCCACGCGGAACCCCACCTCCTATGGGGGTTCTTGAAAGAACCTTTGGGTCATTTTCAATGCCAAGAACCCTAAGGTTCTTTGAAGAACTTTGAGGATCCTAGAAGAACCCTTGTTGAATGCCACACGTTGAGAGTTTATCCACACACGTAGGCTATTGATGGCGTCGGAGAAGATGGCCGCCGTTTTACGGTCTCCTAACCTATTGTGCTTTTAGCCTGACTAACGGTGTCTGTATGTAGCCTTGCTACTCTTATTTTCAAATGTCTTTTTACTGTTGTTTTATTTCTTACCTACACACACACTCACACACACACACACCTTTTTTTCACACTATTGGTTAGAGCCTGTAAGTAAGCATTTTCACTGTGAGGTGAACTACCTACACTTGTTGTATTCGGCGCACGTGACAAATAAACTTTGATTTGATGGGTTCAAGACACGGTCGTTTTTTTTATTGATCTCAGATTGTCAGATTGTCAGTGTCAAAGTAGCCTGACATTTCTTTTTATTTATTTTTTATTTATTTTTTGATTTTTACCCCTTTTTCTCCCCAATTTCGTGGTATCCAATTGTTGTAGTAGCTACTATCTTGTCTCATCGCTACAACGAAGGTTGAAAGTCATGCGTCCTCCGATACACAACCCAACCAAGCCGCACTGCTTCTTAACACAGCACGCATCCAACCCGGAAGCCAGCCGCACCAATGCGCCCGCCGGAGGAAACACCGTGCACCCGGCCACCTTGGCTAGCGTACACTGCGCCCAGCCCGCCACAGGAGTCGCTGGTGCGCGATGAGACAAGGACACCCCTACCGACCAAGCCCTCCCTAACCCGGGCGACGCTAGGCCAATTGTGCGTCGCCCCACGGACCTCCCGGTCGCGGCCGGTTACGACAGAGAACCCAGGGACTCTGATGGCACAGCTGGCGCTGCAGTACAGCGCCCTTAAGTAGCCTGACATTTCGATCATTTGTTCAGTGTTAAAAAAAAGATTCTGACAAAGTCTCCAGTCAAGTAAAAGGACATAGAATTGCATAAAATGTTTTTATAAAAGGCAAAAAAAAATGCGAGATGAAAAAAAAAATCGCCATGTTTGCAACTTCTATAACCGCCTCTAGTCTACTGCTCGAGGCCACTACGCAAATACAATGATATATCTTTACTGCTTTATTCTAAATGTGTTTTTTTTGTTTTTTTACCTCAGAGTTCCCCAAGTCATCCCCCTCTCACGCTCACTTTCTGTTCCTGTCACGTCTGCTCCCGCTCTTCCCTCCCTCTGACGCTTGAGGGCGCCAGATTACCCTGCATCACTCACTTCCTGCCATCCATCACTCACACCTGCCCTCCCTCGTCACTCCATCTGCGTTATTGGACTCACTTATCACATGTTCTTTTCCTCCCCTATATTTGTCTGTTCTTTTCCTCCCCTATATTTGTCTTTTCCCTTGCTCTGTTCCCAGATCAGTTCCCCAGCTCTGTTCCCTTGCTCTGTTCCCTTGCTCTGTTCCCTTGCTCTGTTCCCTTGCTCTGTTCCCCAGCTCTGTTCCCAGATCAGTTCCCCAGCTCTGTTCCCAGATCAGTTCCCCAGCTCTGTTCCCAGATCAGTTCCCCAGCTCTGTTCCCAGATCAGTTCCCCAGCTCTGTTCCCAGATCAGTTCCCCAACTCTGTTCCCAGATCAGTTCCCCAACTCTGTTCCCAGATCAGTTCCCCAGCTCTGTTCCCTTGCTCTGTTCCCTTGCTCTGTTCCCTTGCTCTGTTCCCTTGCTCTGTTCCCTTGCTCTGTTCCCTTGCTCTGTTCCCCAGCTCTGTTCCCAGATCAGTTCCCCAGCTCTGTTCCCAGATCAGTTCCCCAGCTCTGTTCCCAGATCAGTTCCCCAGCTCTGTTCCCAGATCAGTTCCCCAGCTCTGTTCCCAGATCAGTTCCCCAACTCTGTTCCCAGATCAGTTCCCCAGCTCTGTTCCCTTGCTCTGTTCCCAGATCAGTTCCCCAGCTCTGTTCCCAGATCAGTTCCCCAGCTCTGTTCCCAGATCAGTTCCCAGATCAGTTCCACAGCTCTGTTCCCAGATCAGTTCCCCAGCTCTGTTCCCAGATCAGTTCCCCAGCTCTGTTCCCTTGCTCTGTTCCCAGATCAGTTCCCCAGCTCTGTTCCCAGATCAGTTCCCCAGCTCTGTTCCCAGATCAGTTCCCCAGCTCTGTTCCCAGATCAGTTCCCAGATCAGTTCCCCAGCTCTGTTCCCAGATCAGTTCCCCAGCTCTGTTCCCAGATCAGTTCCCCAGCTCTGTTCCCTTGCTCTGTTCCCAGATCAGTTCCCCAGCTCTGTTCCCAGATCAGTTCCCCAGCTCTGTTCCCTTGCTCTGTTCCCAGATCAGTTCCCCAGCTCTGTTCCCAGATCAGTTCCCCAGCTCTGTTCCCAGATCAGTTCCCCAGCTCTGTTCCCAGATCAGTTCCCCAGCTCTGTTCCCAGATCAGTTCCCCAGCTCTGTTCCCTTGCTCTGTTCCCAGATTAGTTCCCCAGCTCTGTTCCCAGATCAGTTCCCCAGCTCTGTTCCCTTGCTCTGTTCCCAGATCAGTTCCCCAGCTCTGTTCCCAGATCAGTTCCCCAGCTCTGTTCCCAGATCAGTTCCCAGATCAGTTCCCCAGCTCTGTTCCCAGATCAGTTCCCCAGCTCTGTTCCCTTGCTCTGTTCCCAGATCAGTTCCCCAGCTCTGTTCCCAGATCAGTTCCCCAGCTCTGTTCCCAGATCAGTTCCCCAGCTCTGTTCCCAGATCAGTTCCCCAGCTCTGTTCCCAGATCAGTTCCCTAGCTCTGTTCCCTTGCTCTGTTCCCAGATTAGTTCCCCAGCTCTGTTCCCAGATCAGTTCCCCAGCTCTGTTCCCCAGCTCTGTTCCCAGATTAGTTCCCCAGCTCTGTTCCCAGATCAGTTCCCCGGCTCTGTTCCCAGATCAGTTCCCCAGCTCTGTTCCCAGCTCTGTTCCCTTGCTCTGTTCCCAGATTAGTTCCCCAGCTCTGTTCCCAGATCAGTTCCCCAGCTCTGTTCCCCAGCTCTGTTCCCAGATTAGTTCCCCAGCTCTGTTCCCAGATCAGTTCCCCAGCTCTGTTCCCCAGCTCTGTTCCCAGATTAGTTCCCCAGCTCTGTTCCCAGATCAGTTCCCCGGCTCTGTTCCCAGAACAGTTCCCCAGATCAGTTCCCCAGCTCTGTTCCCCAGCTCTGTTCCCAGATTAGTTCCCCAGCTCTGTTCCCAGATCAGTTCCCCGGCTCTGTTCCCAGATCAGTTCCCCAGCTCTGTTCCCTTGCTCTGTTCCCAGATTAGTTCCCCAGCTCTGTTCCCAGATCAGTTCCCCAGCTCTGTTCCCAGATTAGTTCCCCAGCTCTGTTCCCAGATTAGTTCCCTTGCTCTGTTCCCAGATCAGTTCCCCGGCTCTGTTCCCAGATCAGTTCCCCAGCTCTGTTCCCTTGCTCTGTTCCCAGATTAGTTCCCCAGCTCTGTTCCCAGATCAGTTCCCCAGCTCTGTTCCCAGATCAGTTACCCAGCTCTGTTCCCAGATCAGTTCCCCAGCTCTGTTCCCAGATCAGTTCCCCAGCTCTGTTCCCTTGCTCTGTTCCCAGATCAGTTCCCCAGCTCTGTTCCCAGATCAGTTCCCCAGCTCTGTTCCCAGATCAGTTCCCCAGCTCTGTTCCCAGATCAGTTCCCCAGCTCTGTTCCCTTGCTCTGTTCCCAGATTAGTTCCCCAGCTCTGTTCCCAGATCAGTTCCCCAGCTCTGTTCCCTTGCTCTGTTCCCAGATTAGTTCCCCAGCTCTGTTCCCAGATCAGTTCCCCAGCTCTGTTCCCAGATCAGTTCCCCAGCTCTGTTCCCAGATCAGTTCCCCAGCTCTGTTCCCAGATCAGTTCCCCAGCTCTGTTCCCTTGCTCTGTTCCCAGATCAGTTCCCCAGCTCTGTTCCCAGATCAGTTCCCCAGCTCTGTTCCCAGATCAGTTACCCAGCTCTGTTCCCAGATCAGTTCCCCAGCTCTGTTCCCTTGCTCTGTTCCCAGATTAGTTCCCCAGCTCTGTTCCCAGATCAGTTCCCCAGCTCTGTTCCCTTGCTCTGTTCCCAGATCAGTTCCCCAGCTCTGTTCCCAGATCAGTTCCCCAGCTCTGTTCCCAGATCAGTTCCCAGATCAGTTCCCCAGCTCTGTTCCCAGATCAGTTCCCCAGCTCTGTTCCCTTGCTCTGTTCCCAGATCAGTTCCCCAGCTCTGTTCCCAGATCAGTTCCCCAGCTCTGTTCCCAGATCAGTTCCCCAGCTCTGTTCCCAGATCAGTTCCCTAGCTCTGTTCCCTTGCTCTGTTCCCAGATTAGTTCCCCAGCTCTGTTCCCAGATCAGTTCCCCAGCTCTGTTCCCCAGCTCTGTTCCCAGATTAGTTCCCCAGCTCTGTTCCCAGATCAGTTCCCCGGCTCTGTTCCCAGATCAGTTCCCCAGCTCTGTTCCCAGCTCTGTTCCCTTGCTCTGTTCCCAGATTAGTTCCCCAGCTCTGTTCCCAGATCAGTTCCCCAGCTCTGTTCCCCAGCTCTGTTCCCAGATTAGTTCCCCAGCTCTGTTCCCAGATCAGTTCCCCAGCTCTGTTCCCCAGCTCTGTTCCCAGATTAGTTCCCCAGCTCTGTTCCCAGATCAGTTCCCCGGCTCTGTTCCCAGAACAGTTCCCCAGATCAGTTCCCCAGCTCTGTTCCCCAGCTCTGTTCCCAGATTAGTTCCCCAGCTCTGTTCCCAGATCAGTTCCCCGGCTCTGTTCCCAGATCAGTTCCCCAGCTCTGTTCCCTTGCTCTGTTCCCAGATTAGTTCCCCAGCTCTGTTCCCAGATCAGTTCCCCAGCTCTGTTCCCAGATTAGTTCCCCAGCTCTGTTCCCAGATTAGTTCCCTTGCTCTGTTCCCAGATCAGTTCCCCGGCTCTGTTCCCAGATCAGTTCCCCAGCTCTGTTCCCTTGCTCTGTTCCCAGATTAGTTCCCCAGCTCTGTTCCCAGATCAGTTCCCCAGCTCTGTTCCCAGATCAGTTACCCAGCTCTGTTCCCAGATCAGTTCCCCAGCTCTGTTCCCAGATCAGTTCCCCAGCTCTGTTCCCTTGCTCTGTTCCCAGATCAGTTCCCCAGCTCTGTTCCCAGATCAGTTCCCCAGCTCTGTTCCCAGATCAGTTCCCCAGCTCTGTTCCCAGATCAGTTCCCCAGCTCTGTTCCCTTGCTCTGTTCCCAGATTAGTTCCCCAGCTCTGTTCCCAGATCAGTTCCCCAGCTCTGTTCCCTTGCTCTGTTCCCAGATTAGTTCCCCAGCTCTGTTCCCAGATCAGTTCCCCAGCTCTGTTCCCAGATCAGTTCCCCAGCTCTGTTCCCAGATCAGTTCCCCAGCTCTGTTCCCAGATCAGTTCCCCAGCTCTGTTCCCTTGCTCTGTTCCCAGATCAGTTCCCCAGCTCTGTTCCCAGATCAGTTCCCCAGCTCTGTTCCCAGATCAGTTCCCCAGCTCTGTTCCCAGATCAGTTCCCCAGCTCTGTTCCCAGATCAGTTCCCCAGCTCTGTTCCCAGATCAGTTCCCCAGCTCTGTTCCCAGATCAGTTCCCCAGCTCTGTTCCCTTGCTCTGTTCCCAGATTAGTTCCCCAGCTCTGTTCCCAGATCAGTTCCCCAGCTCTGTTCCCTTGCTCTGTTCCCAGATTAGTTCCCCAGCTCTGTTCCCAGATCAGTTCCCCAGCTCTGTTCCCAGATCAGTTCCCCAGCTCTGTTCCCTTGCTCTGTTCCCAGATCAGTTCCCCAGCTCTGTTCCCAGATCAGTTCCCCAGCTCTGTTCCCAGATCAGTTCCCAGATCAGTTCCCCAGCTCTGTTCCCAGATCAGTTCCCCAGCTCTGTTCCCTTGCTCTGTTCCCAGATCAGTTCCCCAGCTCTGTTCCCAGATCAGTTCCCCAGCTCTGTTCCCAGATCAGTTCCCCAGCTCTGTTCCCAGATCAGTTCCCCAGCTCTGTTCCCAGATCAGTTCCCTAGCTCTGTTCCCTTGCTCTGTTCCCAGATTAGTTCCCCAGCTCTGTTCCCAGATCAGTTCCCCAGCTCTGTTCCCCAGCTCTGTTCCCAGATTAGTTCCCCAGCTCTGTTCCCAGATCAGTTCCCCGGCTCTGTTCCCAGATCAGTTCCCCAGCTCTGTTCCCAGCTCTGTTCCCTTGCTCTGTTCCCAGATTAGTTCCCCAGCTCTGTTCCCAGATCAGTTCCCCAGCTCTGTTCCCCAGCTCTGTTCCCAGATCAGTTCCCCAGCTCTGTTCCCAGATTAGTTCCCCAGCTCTGTTCCCAGATTAGTTCCCTTGCTCTGTTCCCAGATCAGTTCCCCGGCTCTGCTCCCAGATCAGTTCCCCAGCTCTGTTCCCTTGCTCTGTTCCCAGATTAGTTCCCCAGCTCTGTTCCCAGATCAGTTCCCCAGCTCTGTTCCCAGATCAGTTCCCCAGCTCTGTTCCCAGATCAGTTCCCCAGCTCTGTTCCCAGATCAGTTCCCCAGCTCTGTTCCCAGATCAGTTCCCAGATCAGTTCCCCAGCTCTGTTCCCAGATCAGTTCCCCAGCTCTGTTCCCAGATCAGTTCCCAGATCAGTTCCCCAGCTCTGTTCCCAGATCAGTTCCCCAGCTCTGTTCCCAGATCAGTTCCCCAGCTCTGTTCCCAGATCAGTTCCCCAGCTCTGTTCCCAGATCAGTTCCCCAGCTCTGTTCCCAGATCAGTTCCCCAGCTCTGTTCCCAGATCAGTTCCCAGATCAGTTCCCCAGCTCTGTTCCCAGATCAGTTCCCCAGCTCTGTTCCCAGATCAGTTCCCCAGCTCTGTTCCCAGATCAGTTCCCAGCTCTGTTCCCAGATCAGTTCCCCAGCTCTGTTCCCTTGCTCTGTTCCCAGATTAGTTCCCCAGCTCTGTTCCCAGATCAGTTCCCCAGCTCTGTTCCCAGCTCTGTTCCCAGCTCTGTTCCCAGATCAGTTCCCCAGCTCTGTTCCCAGATCAGTTCCCCAGCTCTGTTCCCAGCCGCTGCATTGTATTGTTTTTGTCTTTTGAATGTGTTTCTGACGCTGTTCCGGTCTCGTCTCTGTCCGTTATGATTAAATGGTTTACTCCCCGTACCTGCTTCGTCTCTCCAGCGTCATGTGACAGTTCCGGCACTTCCCGGAACACTGGAGGGTGTAGAATCATTCACTCATCAATTCTAAAACTCTCGCCTCCCCAAAAACTAATGTCCCGTTCTTTGACAAAAGATTACTGATACACAAATCATTTCTTCTTGATATCCTTGTATGGTTTGGTAGTGAAGTGTTTGACTTGGGGTTCGCCTCCGGTCCAGTCTGTATGTAGCCTCGCTACTCTTATTTTCAAATGTATTTTTTACTGTTGTTTTATTTCTTTACTTACCTACACACACATGCACGCACTCACGCATGCACACGCACACACACACGCACACGCACGCATGCACGCACACACACACACACACACACACACCTTTTTTTTCTCACACTATTGGTTAGAGCCTGTAAGTAAGCATTTTCACTGTAAGGTCTACCTACACTTGTTGTATTCGGCGCACGTGACAAATAAATTGATTTGATTTGACGGGTTCAAGACACGGTCGTTTTTTTTATTGATCTCAGATTGTCAGATTGTCAGTGTCAAAGTAGCCTGACATTTCGATCATTTGTTCAGTATTAAAAAAAAAGATTCTGACAAAGTCTCCAGTCATGTAAAAGGATATAGAATTGCATAAAATGTTTTTATAAAAGGCAAAAAAAAAATGCGAGATGAAAAAAAAAATCGCCATGTTTGCAACTTCTATAACCGCCTCTAGTCTACTGCTCGAGGCCACTACGCAAATACAATGATATATCTTTACTGCTTTATCCTAAATGTGTTTGTTTTTTTACCTCAGAGTTCCCCAAGTCATCCCCCTCTCACGCTCACTTTCTGTTCCTGTCGCGTCTGCTCCCGCTCTTCCCTTCCTCTGGCGCTTGAGGGCGCCAGATTACCCTGCATCACTCACTTCCTGCCATCCATCACTCACACCTGCCCTCCCTCGTCACTCCATCTGCGTTATTGGACTCACTTATCACATGTTCTTTTCCTCCCCTATATTTGTCTGTTCTTTTCCTCCCCTATATTTGTCTTTTCCCTTGCTCTGTTCCCAGATCAGTTCCCCAGCTCTGTTCCCTTGCTCTGTTCCCTTGCTCTGTTCCCAGATCAGTTCCCCAGCTCTGTTCCCAGATCAGTTCCCCAGCTCTGTTCCCTTGCTCTGTTCCCTTGCTCTGTTCCCTTGCTCTGTTCCCTTGCTCTGTTCCCCAGCTCTGTTCCCAGATCAGTTCCCCAGCTCTGTTCCCAGATCAGTTCCCCAGCTCTGTTCCCAGATCAGTTCCCCAGCTCTGTTCCCAGATCAGTTCCCCAGCTCTGTTCCCAGATCAGTTCCCCAACTCTGTTCCCAGATCAGTTCCCCAACTCTGTTCCCAGATCAGTTCCCCAGCTCTGTTCCCTTGCTCTGTTCCCTTGCTCTGTTCCCTTGCTCTGTTCCCTTGCTCTGTTCCCTTGCTCTGTTCCCCAGCTCTGTTCCCAGATCAGTTCCCCAGCTCTGTTCCCAGATCAGTTCCCCAGCTCTGTTCCCAGATCAGTTCCCCAGCTCTGTTCCCAGATCAGTTCCCCAGCTCTGTTCCCAGATCAGTTCCCCAACTCTGTTCCCAGATCAGTTCCCCAGCTCTGTTCCCTTGCTCTGTTCCCAGATCAGTTCCCCAGCTCTGTTCCCAGATCAGTTCCCCAGCTCTGTTCCCAGATCAGTTCCCAGATCAGTTCCCCAGCTCTGTTCCCAGATCAGTTCCCCAGCTCTGTTCCCAGATCAGTTCCCCAGCTCTGTTCCCTTGCTCTGTTCCCAGATCAGTTCCCCAGCTCTGTTCCCAGATCAGTTCCCCAGCTCTGTTCCCAGATCAGTTCCCCAGCTCTGTTCCCAGATCAGTTCCCAGATCAGTTCCCCAGCTCTGTTCCCAGATCAGTTCCCCAGCTCTGTTCCCAGATCAGTTCCCCAGCTCTGTTCCCAGATCAGTTCCCCAGCTCTGTTCCCAGATCAGTTCCCCAGCTCTGTTCCCTTGCTCTGTTCCCAGATTAGTTCCCCAGCTCTGTTCCCAGATCAGTTCCCCAGCTCTGTTCCCTTGCTCTGTTCCCAGATCAGATCCCCAGCTCTGTTCCCAGATCAGTTCCCCAGCTCTGTTCCCTTGCTCTGTTCCCAGATCAGTTCCCCAGCTCTGTTCCCAGATCAGTTCCCCAGCTCTGTTCCCAGATCAGTTCCCCAGCTCTGTTCCCAGATCAGTTCCCTAGCTCTGTTCCCTTGCTCTGTTCCCAGATTAGTTCCCCAGCTCTGTTCCCAGATCAGTTCCCCAGCTCTGTTCCCCAGCTCTGTTCCCAGATTAGTTCCCCAGCTCTGTTCCCAGATCAGTTCCCCGGCTCTGTTCCCAGATCAGTTCCCCAGCTCTGTTCCCAGCTCTGTTCCCTTGCTCTGTTCCCAGATTAGTTCCCCAGCTCTGTTCCCAGATCAGTTCCCCAGCTCTGTTCCCCAGCTCTGTTCCCAGATTAGTTCCCCAGCTCTGTTCCCAGATCAGTTCCCCAGCTCTGTTCCCCAGCTCTGTTCCCAGATTAGTTCCCCAGCTCTGTTCCCAGATCAGTTCCCCGGCTCTGTTCCCAGAACAGTTCCCCAGATCAGTTCCCCAGCTCTGTTCCCCAGCTCTGTTCCCAGATTAGTTCCCCAGCTCTGTTCCCAGATCAGTTCCCCGGCTCTGTTCCCAGATCAGTTCCCCAGCTCTGTTCCCTTGCTCTGTTCCCAGATTAGTTCCCCAGCTCTGTTCCCAGATCAGTTCCCCAGCTCTGTTCCCAGATTAGTTCCCCAGCTCTGTTCCCAGATTAGTTCCCTTGCTCTGTTCCCAGATCAGTTCCCCGGCTCTGTTCCCAGATCAGTTCCCCAGCTCTGTTCCCTTGCTCTGTTCCCAGATTAGTTCCCCAGCTCTGTTCCCAGATCAGTTCCCCAGCTCTGTTCCCAGATCAGTTCCCCAGCTCTGTTCCCAGATCAGTTCCCCAGCTCTGTTCCCAGATCAGTTCCCCAGCTCTGTTCCCAGATCAGTTCCCCAGCTCTGTTCCCAGATCAGTTCCCAGATCAGTTCCCCAGCTCTGTTCCCAGATCAGTTCCCAGATCAGTTCCCCAGCTCTGTTCCCAGATCAGTTCCCCAGCTCTGTTCCCAGATCAGTTCCCCAGCTCTGTTCCCAGATCAGTTCCCCAGCTCTGTTCCCAGATCAGTTCCCAGATCAGTTCCCCAGCTCTGTTCCCAGCTCTGTTCCCAGCTCTGTTCCCAGATCAGTTCCCCAGCTCTGTTCCCCAGCTCTGTTCCCAGATCAGTTCCCAGCTCTTAGTTCCCCAGCTCTGTTCCCAGATCAGTTCCCCAGCTCTGTTCCCAGCTCTGTTCCCAGCTCTGTTCCCAGATCAGTTCCCCAGCTCTGTTCCCCAGCTCTGTTCCCAGATCAGTTCCCAGCCCCAGCTCTGTTCCCAGCCGCTGCATTGTATTGTTTTTGTCTTTTGAATGTGTTTCTGACGCTGTTCCGGTCTCGTCTCTGTCCGTTATGATTAAATGGTTTACTCCCCGTACCCGCTTCGTCTCTCCAGCGTCATGTGACAGTTCCGGCACTTCCCGGAACACTGGAGGGTGTAGAATCATTCACTCATCAATTCTAAAACTCTCGCCTCCCCAAAAACTAATGTCCCGTTCTTTGACAAAAGATTACTGATACACAAATCATTGCTTCAGTTCCCCAGCTCTGTTCCCAGATCAGTTCCCAGATCAGTTCCCCAGCTCTGTTCCCAGATCAGTTCCCCAGCTCTGTTCCCAGATCAGTTCCCCAGCTCTGTTCCCTTGCTCTGTTCCCAGATCAGTTCCCCAGCTCTGTTCCCAGATCAGTTCCCCAGCTCTGTTCCCAGATCAGTTCCCCAGCTCTGTTCCCAGATCAGTTCCCCAGCTCTGTTCCCTTGCTCTGTTCCCAGATTAGTTCCCCAGCTCTGTTCCCAGATCAGTTCCCCAGCTCTGTTCCCCAGC
This sequence comes from Oncorhynchus mykiss, assembly GCF_013265735.2. NCBI lineage: Eukaryota > Metazoa > Chordata > Actinopteri > Salmoniformes > Salmonidae > Oncorhynchus > Oncorhynchus mykiss. The sequence goes on along the minus strand of NC_048582.1, from coordinate 2,347,899 downwards.
TCTGTTCCCAGATTAGTTCCCCAGCTCTGTTCCCAGATCAGTTCCCCGGCTCTGTTCCCAGATCAGTTCCCCAGATCAGTTCCCCAGCTCTGTTCCCCAGCTCTGTTCCCAGATTAGTTCCCCAGCTCTGTTCCCAGATCAGTTCCCCGGCTCTGTTCCCAGATCAGTTCCCCAGCTCTGTTCCCTTGCTCTGTTCCCAGATTAGTTCCCCAGCTCTGTTCCCAGATCAGTTCCCCAGCTCTGTTCCCAGATTAGTTCCCCAGCTCTGTTCCCAGATTAGTTCCCTTGCTCTGTTCCCAGATCAGTTCCCCGGCTCTGTTCCCAGATCAGTTCCCCAGCTCTGTTCCCTTGCTCTGTTCCCAGATTAGTTCCCCAGCTCTGTTCCCAGATCAGTTCCCCAGCTCTGTTCCCAGATCAGTTCCCCAGCTCTGTTCCCAGATCAGTTCCCCAGCTCTGTTCCCAGATCAGTTCCCCAGCTCTGTTCCCAGATCAGTTCCCCAGCTCTGTTCCCAGATCAGTTCCCCAGCTCTGTTCCCAGATCAGTTCCCAGATCAGTTCCCCAGCTCTGTTCCCAGATCAGTTCCCAGATCAGTTCCCCAGCTCTGTTCCCAGATCAGTTCCCCAGCTCTGTTCCCAGATCAGTTCCCCAGCTCTGTTCCCAGATCAGTTCCCCAGCTCTGTTCCCAGATCAGTTCCCAGATCAGTTCCCCAGCTCTGTTCCCAGCTCTGTTCCCAGCTCTGTTCCCAGATCAGTTCCCCAGCTCTGTTCCCCAGCTCTGTTCCCAGATCAGTTCCCAGCTCTTAGTTCCCCAGCTCTGTTCCCAGATCAGTTCCCCAGCTCTGTTCCCCAGCTCTGTTCCCAGATCAGTTCCCAGCCCCAGCTCTGTTCCCAGCCGCTGCATTGTATTGTTTTTGTCTTTTGAATGTGTTTCTGACGCTGTTCCGGTCTCGTCTCTGTCCGTTATGATTAAATGGTTTACCCGCTTCGTCTCTCCAGCGTCATGTGACAGTTCCGGCACTTCCCGGAACACTGGAGGGTGTAGAATCATTCACTCATCAATTCTAAAACTCTCGCCTCCCCAAAAACTAATGTCCCGTTCTTTGACAAAAGATTACTGATACACAAATCATTGCTTCAGTTCCCCAGCTCTGTTCCCAGATCAGTTCCCAGATCAGTTCCCCAGCTCTGTTCCCAGATCAGTTCCCCAGCTCTGTTCCCAGATCAGTTCCCCAGCTCTGTTCCCTTGCTCTGTTCCCAGATCAGTTCCCCAGCTCTGTTCCCAGATCAGTTCCCCAGCTCTGTTCCCAGATCAGTTCCCCAGCTCTGTTCCCAGATCAGTTCCCCAGCTCTGTTCCCTTGCTCTGTTCCCAGATTAGTTCCCCAGCTCTGTTCCCAGATCAGTTCCCCAGCTCTGTTCCCTTGCTCTGTTCCCAGATCAGTTCCCCAGCTCTGTTCCCAGATCAGTTCCCCAGCTCTGTTCCCAGATCAGTTCCCCAGCTCTGTTCCCAGATCAGTTCCCCAGCTCTGTTCCCAGATCAGTTCCCAGATCAGTTCCCCAGCTCTGTTCCCAGATCAGTTCCCCAGCTCTGTTCCCTTGCTCTGTTCCCAGATCAGTTCCCCAGCTCTGTTCCCAGATCAGTTCCCCAGCTCTGTTCCCAGATCAGTTCCCCAGCTCTGTTCCCAGATCAGTTCCCCAGCTCTGTTCCCAGATCAGTTCCCTAGCTCTGTTCCCTTGCTCTGTTCCCAGATTAGTTCCCCAGCTCTGTTCCCAGATCAGTTCCCCAGCTCTGTTCCCCAGCTCTGTTCCCAGATTAGTTCCCCAGCTCTGTTCCCAGATCAGTTCCCCGGCTCTGTTCCCAGATCAGTTCCCCAGCTCTGTTCCCAGCTCTGTTCCCTTGCTCTGTTCCCAGATTAGTTCCCCAGCTCTGTTCCCAGATCAGTTCCCCAGCTCTGTTCCCCAGCTCTGTTCCCAGATCAGTTCCCCAGCTCTGTTCCCAGATTAGTTCCCCAGCTCTGTTCCCAGATTAGTTCCCTTGCTCTGTTCCCAGATCAGTTCCCCGGCTCTGCTCCCAGATCAGTTCCCCAGCTCTGTTCCCTTGCTCTGTTCCCAGATTAGTTCCCCAGCTCTGTTCCCAGATCAGTTCCCCAGCTCTGTTCCCAGATCAGTTCCCCAGCTCTGTTCCCAGATCAGTTCCCCAGCTCTGTTCCCAGATCAGTTCCCCAGCTCTGTTCCCAGATCAGTTCCCAGATCAGTTCCCCAGCTCTGTTCCCAGATCAGTTCCCCAGCTCTGTTCCCAGATCAGTTCCCAGATCAGTTCCCCAGCTCTGTTCCCAGATCAGTTCCCCAGCTCTGTTCCCAGATCAGTTCCCCAGCTCTGTTCCCAGATCAGTTCCCCAGCTCTGTTCCCAGATCAGTTCCCCAGCTCTGTTCCCAGATCAGTTCCCCAGCTCTGTTCCCAGATCAGTTCCCAGATCAGTTCCCCAGCTCTGTTCCCAGATCAGTTCCCCAGCTCTGTTCCCAGATCAGTTCCCCAGCTCTGTTCCCAGATCAGTTCCCAGCTCTGTTCCCAGATCAGTTCCCCAGCTCTGTTCCCTTGCTCTGTTCCCAGATTAGTTCCCCAGCTCTGTTCCCAGATCAGTTCCCCAGCTCTGTTCCCAGCTCTGTTCCCAGCTCTGTTCCCAGATCAGTTCCCCAGCTCTGTTCCCAGATCAGTTCCCCAGCTCTGTTCCCAGCCGCTGCATTGTATTGTTTTTGTCTTTTGAATGTGTTTCTGACGCTGTTCCGGTCTCGTCTCTGTCCGTTATGATTAAATGGTTTACTCCCCGTACCTGCTTCGTCTCTCCAGCGTCATGTGACAGTTCCGGCACTTCCCGGAACACTGGAGGGTGTAGAATCATTCACTCATCAATTCTAAAACTCTCGCCTCCCCAAAAACTAATGTCCCGTTCTTTGACAAAAGATTACTGATACACAAATCATTGCTTCTTGATATCCTTGTATGGTTTGGTAGTGAAGTGTTTGACTTGGGGTTCGCCTCCGGTCAATAACGCACGGCTGCACGAGACAGAGACGGTGAACACATTTGCCTCCAACAGCACACTTGTTCTGTTACACCCTCATTTACATTAACAATTTAGTCATTTAGCAGAAGCTCTTATATCCTAGGGGGAACTGTTCAACACAATCTCACATTGAATTCGTGCATAAATGTACATAATGTATTTCAGCAGATTTCGTGCGCTTTTGTGCGGATTAATTCGTGAGAAAAGACACGCATTTTACCAGTAGACTACACACACAATACTTTCTGAACAGAATTTGTGAGAAAAGACACACATTTTTAAGTGCGACTTAATTTATGGGAAAATGTGTTTTATTATACCAATGTGGTTTTCTAGGCTTGATTTCGCTTAATACTTTGGGATACTGGTGAACTTGTAGTTAGAAAGGCCCTTTTTGTCGTGAGATTGTGTCGAACTGTTTTATCATATATCCAGTATATTTCATATCCACGAGGAATTCAGTTAGTTAGGGCCTATAGGTTTGAGAGTGAGTAAGCAGATTTGAATGAGACCTAATGCCGTGCCGTTATAACGCGTTATAAGACTGTCATTTCAATTGGCACCACAGGGTAGCGACAAGCAACTAACTAGTGGTCTGCCCGGGACTGATTTCTTAATCCAGCTCCCACCCACACCCACAGCATTTCATAGCGCACCCGCTGGCTTTATGTCCTGACTCCAACCCGGTACCGCAAGAACTGGTCCCAAACCCAACCGCAGTCCAGCAATGTCATTTTAGGCGTGTGTGACGACGCTCACTTTCCAGCCATGGTCACAGCATTTTTGCGCCCTGTATAGGCAATATCAAATGCGCAAAAAATAACTGAAGAAATAGATTAAAATATGAGAGATTTTCACGAGGCACATTATATTAGGCTATCTGTATTACTGGGCAATATCAGCTACTATGGTAGATTATTATAGTAGGCTGTCTGTATTACTGGGCTCTATCAGCCACTATGATAGATGTAGTTGGAAGAGATCAGAGTTGGAGAGATTGAGCACTTTTCTTGAGCTATTTTTATATCCTACCTTTTAGGAACGGGAGGATTTTCAGAAGGAGAAATATGGGTGACCATTATTTATTTTCTAGGCAATTTTGTAAACTATAGCCTAATCATAGGCCTATTTAGGAAGTATATTTCCTTGGAAAAGGTAACTGCCCCGTGCTTCTCCATCCATGCATAGAGGCCACAGCCTACTCTATTCAATTGAGACCTCACGCGCACCTGATCTCGGAGGCAGTGATAATGTTAGCATGTAAATAAAAATCTTGGTGTGGCAAACTCTAAAACATTTAGATGCATGCCAGCATAGACACAACACAACACTAAACAATGCATTAATTGCACTATAACGGCGACAAGCGGAGCCCACAATCTGTTAGGGCCCTACATAAAGCTGTCTCATCAGCAGAGCTGTCTGTTCAGCACCATGGAGTGAATCCTTACCACGGCTACACCTGGCTATCAGCTGAGCCTTGTCTGGCAGCGAAACAATTAATTCAGCCTAGTTTTTTTTGACTCGCGTAAACAAATGTGGTTTCTACTGACAAGTGAGATGGACAAACTATTACATAAGGGAAAGATGAGCAGATAAGAGGCAATCCGTCATTTCGATTAAGACATTAATGAGCCCGCTACAGTAAGACTGGCGTAGTAAATATAACTACTGTGTTTAGCACTTTTGAAAAGTACTGTGACAGAATGCAGAACATGGGCTGTTCTCCCTGTACACCAAGTCAGAACCGTAGGATAAATAAAGGGGGCATATAAGCAGACAGTGAAAACTCTTACAATATTAGATGATGACATTTCTCAAAAACAGGTTATAGGCTTCATGTGCAGCACCACCAAGCCAGAGCAGTAACGTTAGGTGAAAATAGCCAAATTATTAGGGTGAGGCACATGGGCTACTAACAGCTTACTACACAACACACACTTAGTATTGATTTCTTAGCTACAGTATACTGTACATATCTCCCTGGCATGTTACATCATTTATGCAGCAGCAGACAAGACATTGTTGGACTCACGTTGTTGTGATGTGCTCACTTGAACAGGAAGCTGGCGCGAGGGTCCTTCCTGTGGGTGAATTTTGTCATCAAACTTTGTCATCATAGTCTGGCCTTCTCTGGATGTATGGTGGGAACTCTTGGAGAGAAAAACCCCCACACAGCCACTCCATTGAATAGCAGGCTACTGGTTGCTTTGCAATGCTTGCAGTTAGCCACTGATTCCTTCCAAACGACTCATTGTTGAATTTACGATTTCCAACTTGTTGTGTAATCTTTATGTCCAATGGCCGATGAGCTACGATACGTTTTATCTATAATTTCTATTCATTATGAGCACCGATACATTTTATCTTTAATTTCTCTTCATTATTTATCTTCATATGACAAGGAATAAACATGATTTGCCAGTAGATTGTCGACTTGATTCATGATGATGACTGCTAGATAAGACTTTGAAAATGAGATGTTGACATGATCAGTCCATTCAAAACTACATACAACATGATTTGACATCATTCTATCTGTGGCCAATGACCTTCAGCCTTCTTGGAAGGACACTTGTAATATAACTCTATGGCAGGACCCAAAGGGCTGAAATGTTGCATGTCTACCCTTACTAAGGACTTAAACTTGGCGATGACGTAGTGTCTCCATGAGTGACAGAACACTGAGCCAATCACGGCGCAATACTCCTATTTTTTTGCTGGCTCGCTCCCACCACCACAGGAAAGCACTGAGCCTAGACTGAAACACCTGCGTTTTGGAGCTGCCTTACTCAAGAAAACTAAAGAGAGAACGTGTGTGTATGAGACTTTATTAACTCAATTATACATATATATATATTTTTATTACATTGTTTGCAAACTGATATGGGACACATATTAATGCCAAAATAACATGCAAAAAAACAGGCAAGCCCCCCCCCCAAAAAAATAAATACAAAATAAATAAATAATAGATATATATATATAATTTGCATTTGTATTTATTTATTTTCTAAAAGTGTGGGGCCCCACCTGCTCTGACTGATGGATCACCATTGCTTGCAGGTACTACTGAACTTGAAGCATGAAGGAAGATGACAGCAACACTTGCTCTACGTTTTGCATATTGGATATACCTTTTAGGAGGACGGTTTGCAGTCAGAGACTAAATACATGCATAATCAAATACTATACTATACCCCTTCCTGTTCAATTATCTTCTGATTAAATCTCAACTCACGTTGGTTGAGCACCATCCACTTCTTTAGCCATTGTCAATATGTATTTTACAGACACTGTAGTAAACTGCAGTCTAATCATATTTAAGTTAATTTCATATTAAAGTTAACTGCCACGTGATTGTCCGCCGTGTAGGCAGCATACTCACCAATTGTCACCTAAAACCATCACAAACTTCTACAGATGAACAACCGAGAGCCATCCTGTCGGGCTGTACCACCGCCTGGTACGGCAACTGCTCCGCCCACAACCGTAAGGCTCTCCAGAGGGTGGTGAGGTCTGCACAACGCATCACCCCCGGGGGAAAACTACCTGCCATCCAGGAAACCTACACCACCCGATGTCACGGGAAGGCCATAAAGATCGTCAAGGACAACAACCAACCGAGCCACTGCCTGTTCACCCCGCTATCATCCAGAAGGCGAGGTGAGTACAGGTGCATCAAAGCAGGGACCGAGAGACTGAAAAACAGCTTCTATCTCAAGGCCATCAGACTGTTAAACAGCCACCACTAACATTGAGTGGCTGCTGCCAACACACTGACACTGACTCAACTCCAGCCACTTTAATAATGGAAATTGATGGTGGAAAAAGATGGAAATTGATGTAAAATATATCACTAGCCACTTTAAACAATGCCACTTAATATAATGTTTACATACCCTACATTACTCATCTCATATGTGTATACTGTACTCGATACCATCTACTGCATCTTGCCTATGCCGTTCTGTACCATCGCTCACTCATATATCTTGATGTACATATTCTCATTAATTTACACTTGTGTGTATAAGGTAGTAGTTGTGGAATTGTTAGGTTAGATTACTCGTTGGTTATTACTGCATTGTCGGAACTAGAAGCACAAGCATTTCGCTACACTCGCATTAACATCTGCTAACCATGTTTATGTCACCAATAACATTTGATTTGATTTACTCTATTCCAGTGAGGCCAGACACACATGTACAACATACATGTAAGGGGCACATGAACTCGCAAGCTCAACTAGGAGAGAGGCAAGGAGGGGTAAACTACTGACGTTGAATTCTGAGTGTGTGAATAATGTGAAAAAAAGTCAAATATGTTATTTTAATACGATATATAAAATTAGGCTAACGCATACAAAGCAGAAAGACAACCGTTTACAAATAATCTCAGGGACAACGAAAATATTTTCATCCCAAAATTGCATGTCTGTCCGACCGACCGCGCCTCAATGATCTATGTCGGGAACGGCTACAAGCAATACAGTCCTCTACAAGAAACCACTAAATAATTGTAAAATACCCAAAGAAAGATTAGATGATTCCGACAGACTACACACAGTACGATTTTGCCAAGTGTCTGTTTATGTTCGACACATGAAAGAGTTGGATTCAGGGAAAATGTTTTAGTCTACAAGGTAAAACTGTCAACATTTTTGTCAAAAGAGCCTTTGTAGATTAATAAACAACGTGCTTTTTTCCCCGCGTCGTTTTTTTATCATGTTGCTCATCTCTTGAATGAAATGAGTGACATGACAAACGGCCAATCATTTATCTCAAAATTAAAGGCGTTTCCGTTTTCGGCTAAAACAATTGGCTAGAATGAAACAACGTCACACTGACAACTTCTGGTGGCGCGGTTTTCGGACTGAACATTTTTTTTTTACAGTCAGAAGTTTGAGCTGTAAAAATATCAACTCGCTTTAACGTTGTCTGATAGCTTAACTGACTTTGTCAACATCGTTTTGCAAATATTTCAACAATAGTATTCAAGAAAACGTGTTGATAACAGTAGTTTATCTTTTCTATACGTCTTGGAAGGCAAACTACCTGAAAAGCCACAAATAGGATTAAGGCAATCCGACCGTGATAGTTAGCTAGCTCGTTAGCATCTTTGAAGGCGTCGCTTTTCTCTCTCTGTCCTCGTTATCACATTGTCTGTTTGTACCCGATATCAGGTTAAAGTAACTTTCCACCAATAATCTCTTTTGTTAACAAACCGTATTGTATGTTTCGCCGTTTTTTTTTGTTGCAAAGGTCGGGTACAGTAGTGACAGTGAGTAGCCCAGCTAAGCTACTGTAGTTATCATGGAGAACCATTGGAGTAATCTTCAGTCCAGTGGACGAGACAAACAGCGAAAGAAGGGATTCACCGCAGGACAAGGTGGATCGTCTGGAGGCGAGGATGGAGACCGTAAACCAAAGTTTGTAAGTAGGCCTTTTCTAAAAATCGATCGCTGAAAGTGTCACTGACTCGACACAGTTTAACTCAAGTGAAACAACTCACCCTGGGTTGTAAATTAACTCTCAGGACGAGCTGAAGTGACGTTTTGACAATGCGTTTTTGCCCACCATCATCATGCAATTCAGGCTTGGTAGTTAAATACTTGTTCCCGTAAACCTGCTAATAATTGACATTCCAGTACAATGCCATGTACTGATGTTTGTTTTGAAAGTCAATCTGTCTTGTCTGCACTCACATTGTGCTAAATCTCATTTTTTTTCTCCACTGATAATGTAAACGTTGACATTAATAATTTTTTACAAGGATTTGCTCTGTGCCAAATCTAGCAAAGCCCACTCTCTCTCTCTCTTCAAATGAAAGGGACATTTTGTCTCTCCTTTTTCTAATGGTCGTCTGTAATATAGCATAGAGTCAAACATAGCTACAAGATTGTATACCTGAGATTTGTGGTATCCATTACTAGCTGTTACAGGTTACCTTTACAAAACGTCGTTTGGATTTCAGCAAACTAAGACAGGCATGCAACGCCAGAGAACAAACACATAAGGGTTTAAGAATTTAAACAATGTTAAGTGTAGATGCATAGCGAGTCAGAGGTTCATTTGAAGAACTCTAGTCGGTGGAGGAGTTGAGGTACTTCACTAAGGGTGTGGTAGCTGACTAATGTTAAAATAACAATGTAGGATATTCAGTCAGTTCAGGACGAAGAAGTATTGTTGATATCCCAGATACAGGCCTACAGTCCAGCATTACGTTGTGGTGGTTGTATTTGCTTTGCCTCAGACAAGCTGGGCTGTATCAACACGTCAAATTAGCCAGGGGATAAGTAAGCTAGATGTAATCCCGCTGCCTCTGTACTCTACTGACCGATGTTGTCTGACTGCTCTGGTCCGTCTTTCTCGACACCACGTGGACAAATAAGGTTTGACCTCTCCTTGGGCTGACTGGTCAGAAGTAGTGTTCTGTAAAGGGAATAGGAGGCCATTTGAGACTCCATACTGTGAGACTGCTCCTGCCACACCAGACATCAGTCTAGTCTTTCAGATGTTCCACTTCTAGAATTAGAACGAGTCTAATGATGATTCTAATTCAAGGGTTCCGACTTCCACACATTCCCTTTTCATTGCTTCAGCTTTATTTTTTTCAGCAACAATGTTTCAGTTTATTCTGCAGCCAGGTTAAATTATATATATATATATATTTAAACACTTTGATTCATTTGCGTTGTCACCTGTGCCAGTATTGAAGAGAAGCATTGATGCTTGTCTTAGGAACTTTTTTTTATAAGAGCTTCTTTCATCTTAGAGAAATGGTTCTTTCCTTCTTTAGGCAGCAGATCACGGCCGACAAATGTTAATGACATTTTATGAGCGACACAAAACTAATGGAGTATCTCCTCTCTGTCTCTCTCTCTCTTCTCTGACTTTTTAATTCTAATCCAATGCAAATATGCAGGCTTGAGCAACCGACTGCAGAAGTTGGAAATAAGGCCTTTGTTCCAAACGGCACCCTATTCTCTATATAGTGCACTACTTTAGACCAGAGCCCTATAGAACCCTATTCCCTATATTTAGTGCACTACTTCAGACCAGAGCCCTATAGAACCCTATTCCCTATATTTAGTGCACTACTTTAGACCAGAGCCCCATAGAACCCTATTCCCTATATAGTGCACTACTTTAGACCAGAGCCCTATAGAACCCTATTCCCTATATTTAGTGCACTACTTTAGACCAGAGCCCCATAGAACCCTATTCCCTATATAGTGCACTACTTTAGACCAGAGCCCTATAGAACCCTATTCCCTACATAGTGCACTACTTTGGACCAGATCCTTATGGAAATAGGGGTCCATTTGGATGTATATTCTGAGCTCCCTCCGTCAGCCAGAGGGTTATGTTACCTTTTCAAATGGAATTGCTGACAGTCTATTACACTGCTGCCCTAGATTAAAGTTTTAATCATTATGAGAGTCTTCTCCTGAGGTCCCTGGGTCCTCTTCCAATCTGTTAAGTACCTTGGTAATGTGACACTCAAACACACACACTCGTTTAGCTCAATCTGGGCGGTAAAATGTTTTTTTACTTCCAGAGACGTTTCAGAGATTTGGAATGGAGGGATTGACACAGGGAGTGTAGAACAGGAAATCAGCTGAACAGGTTGTGATAATGGACCCGTTTTCGTTTGAATGGAGTTGCGTCCCAAATTGGACCCTATGTACTATGGTGTGAAGTGCACCGTATAGGAAATAGGTTCCCCCCCCCCCCCCCCCCCCCGAGTGTTCAGTTGGGGTGGGGTTTTCTTGAAGGCCAGGGATCCCTGTGACGTTGTTGGAGGGAGTTAAACATAACAGAATAATAATACCCAGGGAATATCAACTGTGGTGTTGCCATGGTTATGTCATTCTAGAGGATTCTGGAGTGTGGACTTCCTTGTTTGTCACTAGGTTCTATTTCCTGGTTCTCTCTCTTTCCCTGAGAATGTTCCGGAGACAGTATAGCGAGTCAGAACACATTTGGACTGTAGCTGTGTACTGTGTGAACTGAATTATAATTATAGTTCTCTACCTCCAACTTGTTTATTCTCAGCAAAGCTTTGACCTAGTTACTTCCTGCTGTAGACTAGTGTCTGGTTGTTTAAACAACACTTTGACCTAGTGACCTCCTGCCGTAGACTAGTGTCTGGTTGTTTAAACAACACTTTGACCTAGTGACCTCCTGCCGTAGACTAGTGTCTGGTTGTTTAAACAACACTTTGACCTAGTGACCTCCTGCCGTAGACTAGTGTCTGGTTGTTTAAACAACACTTTGACCTAGTGACCTCCTGCCGTAGACTAGTGTCTGGTTGTTTAAACAACACTTTGACCTAGTGACCTCCTGCCGTAGACTAGTGTCTGGTTGTTTAAACAGCACTTTGACCTAGTGACCTCCTGCCGTAGACTAGTGTCTGGTTGTTTAAACAGCACTTTGACCTAGTTACCTCCTGCTGTAGACTAGTGTCTGGTTGTTTAAACAGCACTTTGACCTAGTGACCTCCTGCCGTAGACTAGTGTCTGGTTGTTTAAACAGCACTTTGACCTAGTGACCTCCTGCCGTAGACTAGTGTCTGGTCCAGAGGGAGTTCATCAAGCTGCCTCACACTACAGGACATGGGCTCCTGCCCTGTGGGCCGTTCTGGCTCAGACAAGAATACTTACTACCTAGCGACTGCCGTCCCACCTTGTGTGGATCTGTGTGTGTGTGGTTCTGTGTGTTTGTATGTGTGTGTGGTTCTGTGTGTCTGTGTGTGTGGTTCTGTGTGTCTGTGTGTGTGTGTGGTCTTCTACGTCTGTCTGTGTGTGTGTGTGGTTTTCTGTGTGTGTGTGGTTTTCTACGTTTGTCTGTGTGTGTGTGGGTTTCTGTGTCGCCTCTGTGTGGTTCTGTTGTCTGTGTGTGTGTGTGTGGTTCTGTTGTCTGTGTGTGTGTGTGGTTCTGTTGTCTGTGTGTGTGGTTCTCTGTGTCCCTCTAAGTGTCTTGCCGTCCCTCCCTGTAGTGTAGCTGCTGGCTGTGACTGACTGACCGTGGTGATGTCATTAGTTGGATTGGTTCCACATTTAGCCTGCTGAACTTGAGCCTCCAGGTCACAGTGTGGAGTCTCTCTGTCTGTTGGTAACAGTGTGGAGTCTCTCTGTCTGTTGGTAACAGTGTGGGGTCTCTCTGTCTGTTGGTAACAGTGTGGAGTCTCTGTCTGTTGGTAATAGTGTGGAGTCTGAGAGTATCTGTCTGTTGGTAACAGTGTGGGGTCTCTCTGTCTCCAGGTAACAGTCTGGGGTCTGAGTCTCTGTCTGTTGCTAACAGTCTGGGGTCTGAGTCTCTCTGTCTGTTGGTAACAGTGTGGAGTCTCTGTCTGTTGGTAACAGTCTGGGGTCTGAGTCTCTGTCTGTTGCTAACAGTCTGGGGTCTGAGTCTCTCTGTCTGTTGGTAACAGTCTGGGGTCTCTCTGTCTGTTGGTAACAGTCTGGGGTCTCTCTGTCTGTTGGTAACAGTCTGGGGTCTGGGTCTCTCTGTCTGTTGGTAACAGTCTGGGGTCTGAGTCTCTCTGTCTGTTGGTAACAGTCTGGGGTCTCTCTGTCTCCAGGTAACAGTCTGGGGTCTCTCTGTCTCCAGGTCACAGTCTGGGGTCTGAGTCTCTGTCTGTTGGTAACAGTCTGGGGTCTGAGTCTCTGTCTGTTGGTAACAGTCTGGGGTCTGAGTCTCTCTGTCTGTTGGTAACAGTCTGGGGTCTCTCTGTCTGTTGGTAACAGTCTGGGGTCTGAGTCTCTCTGTCTGTTGGTAACAGTCTGGGGTCTGAGTCTCTCTGTCTGTTGGTAATAGTCTGGGGTCTGAGTCTCTCTGTCTGTTGGTAACAGTCTGGGGTCTGAGTCTCTCTGTCTGTTGGTAACAGTGTGGGGTTTGAGTCTGTCTGTTGGTAACAGTCTGGGGTCTGAGTCTCTCTGTCTGTTGGTAACAGTGTGGGGTTTGAGTCTCTGTCTGTTGGTAACAGTCTGGGGTCTGAGTCTCTGTCTGTTGGTAACAGTGTGGGGTCTGAGTCTCTGTCTGTTGGTAACAGTCTGGGGTCTGAGTCTCTGTCTGTTGGTAACAGTGTGGGGTCTGAGTCTCTGTCTGTTAGTAACAGTCTGGGGTCTCTCTGTCTGTTGGTAATAGTCTGGGGTCTGAGTCTCTCTGTCTGTTGGTAACAGTGTGGGGTCTGAGTCTCTGTCTGTTGGTAACAGTCTGGGGTCTGAGTCTCTGTCTGTTGGTAACAGTGTGGGGTCTGAGTCTCTGTCTGTTGGTAACAGTCTAGGGTCTGAGTCTCTCTGTCTGTTGGTGACAGTCTGGGGTCTGAGTCAGGAACTTTCTGATTTAACTTTATCGATGTAGGGGTAACAGTCTGGGGTCTGAGTCAGGAGCTTTCTGATGTAACTTTATCGATGTAGGGGCAACAGTCTGGGGTCTGAGTCAGGAACTTTCTGATGTAACTTCATCGATGTAGGGGTAACAGTCTGGGGTCTGAGTCAGGAACTTTCTGATGTAACTTTATCGATGTAGGGGTAACAGTCTGGGGTCTGAGTCAGGAGCTTTCTGATGTAACTTTATCGATGTAGGGGCAACAGTCTGGGGTCTGAGTCAGGAACTTTCTGATGTAACTTTATCGATGTAGGGGTAACAGTCCGTTTTCAAACTTTGGTCGTCGTACTTTGATCTGGTTTTATCCAATTTCATGAACGACGTGACTTTGACTGTTCTGAACTTTTAAAAAAAATATATCCTGTCTAATTTCCCAGAGGCTGAGATCGATACACAGCCTCTCTGTGGGATGTGAGAGAACCGCTTGGTCAATTATCGATACACAGCCTCTCTGTGGGATGTGAGAGAACCGCTTGGTCAATTATCGATACACAGCCTCTCTGTGGGATGTGAGAGAACCGCTTGGTCAATTATCGATACACAGCCTCTCTGTGGGATGTGAGAGAACCGCTTGGTCAATTATCGATACACAGCCTCTCTGTGGGATGTGAGAGAACCGCTTGGTCAATTATCGATACACAGCCTCTCTGTGGGATGTGAGAGAACCGCTTGGTCAATTATCGATACACAGCCTCTCTGTGGGATGTGAGAGAACCGCTTGGTCAATTATCGATACACAGCCTCTCTGTGGGATGTGAGAGAACCGCTTGGTCAATTATCGATACACAGCCTCTCTGTGGGATGTGAGAGAACCGCTTGGTCAATTATCGATACACAGCCTCTCTGTGGGATGTGAGAGAACCGCTTGGTCAATTATCGATACACAGCCTCTCTGTGGGATGTGAGAGAACCGCTTGGTCAATTATCGATACACAGCCTCTCTGTGGGATGTGAGAGAACCGCTTGGTCAATTATCGATGCACAGCCTCTCTGTGGGATGTGAGAGAACCGCTTGGTCAATTATCGATACACAGCCTCTCTGTGGGATGTGAGAGAACCGCTTGGTCAATTATCGATACACAGCCTCTCTGTGGGATGTGAGAGAACCGCTTGGTCAATTATCGATACACAGCCTCTCTGTGGGATGTGAGAGAACCGCTTGGTCAATTATCGATACACAGCCTCTCTGTGGGATGTGAGAGAACCGCTTGGTCAATTATCGATACACAGCCTCTCTGTGGGATGTGAGAGAACCGCTTGGTCAATTATCGATACACAGCCTCTCTGTGGGATGTGAGAGAACCGCTTGGTCAATTATCGATACACAGCCTCTCTGTGGGATGTGAGAGAACCGCTTGGTCAATTATCGATACACAGCCTCTCTGTGGGATGTGAGAGAACCGCTTGGTCAATTATCGATACACAGCCTCTCTGTGGGATGTGAGAGAACCGCTTGGTCAATTATCGATACACAGCCTCTCTGTGGGATGTGAGAGAACCGCTTGGTCAATTATCGATACACAGCCTCTCTGTGGGATGTGAGAGAACCGCTTGGTCAATTATCGATACACAGCCTCTCTGTGGGATGTGAGAGAACCGCTTGGTCAATTATCGATACACAGCCTCTCTGTGGGATGTGAGAGAACCGCTTGGTCAATTATCGATACACAGCCTCTCTGTGGGATGTGAGAGAACCGCTTGGTCAATTATCGATACACAGCCTCTCTGTGGGATGTGAGAGAACCGCTTGGTCAATTATCGATACACAGCCTCTCTGTGGGATGTGAGAGAACCGCTTGGTCAATTATCGATACACAGCCTCTCTGTGGGATGTGAGAGAACCGCTTGGTCAATTATCGATACACAGCCTCTCTGTGGGATGTGAGAGAACCGCTTGGTCAATTATCGATACACAGCCTCTCTGTGGGATGTGAGAGAACCGCTTGGTCAATTATCGATACACAGCCTCTCTGTGGGATGTGAGAGAACCGCTTGGTCAATTATCGATACACAGCCTCTCTGTGGGATGTGAGAGAACCGCTTGGTCAATTATCGATACACAGCCTCTCTGTGGGATGTGAGAGAACCGCTTGGTCAATTATCGATACACAGCCTCTCTGTGGGATGTGAGAGAACCGCTTGGTCAATTATCGATACACAGCCTCTCTGTGGGATGTGAGAGAACCGCTTGGTCAATTATCGATACACAGCCTCTCTGTGGGATGTGAGAGAACCGCTTGGTCAATTATCGATACACAGCCTCTCTGTGGGATGTGAGAGAACCGCTTGGTCAATTATCGATACACAGCCTCTCTGTGGGATGTGAGAGAACCGCTTGGTCAATTATCGATACACAGCCTCTCTGTGGGATGTGAGAGAACCGCTTGGTCAATTATCGATACACAGCCTCTCTGTGGGATGTGAGAGAACCGCTTGGTCAATTATCGATACACAGCCTCTCTGTGGGATGTGAGAGAACCGCTTGGTCAATTATCGATACACAGCCTCTCTGTGGGATGTGAGAGAACCGCTTGGTCAATTATCGATACACAGCCTCTCTGTGGGATGTGAGAGAACCGCTTGGTCAATTATCGATACACAGCCTCTCTGTGGGATGTGAGAGAACCGCTTGGTCAATTATCGATACACAGCCTCTCTGTGGGATGTGAGAGAACCGCTTGGTCAATTATCGATACACAGCCTCTCTGTGGGATGTGAGAGAACCGCTTGGTCAATTATCGATACACAGCCTCTCTGTGGGATGTGAGAGAACCGCTTGGTCAATTATCGATACACAGCCTCTCTGTGGGATGTGAGAGAACCGCTTGGTCAATTATCGATACACAGCCTCTCTGTGGGATGTGAGAGAACCGCTTGGTCAATTATCGATACACAGCCTCTCTGTGGGATGTGAGAGAATCGCTTGGTCAATTATCGATACACAGCCTCTCTGTGGGATGTGAGAGAACCGCTTGGTCAATTATCGATACACAGCCTCTCTGTGGGATGTGAGAGAACCGCTTGGTCAATTATCGATACACAGCCTCTCTGTGGGATGTGAGAGAACCGCTTGGTCAATTATCGATACACAGCCTCTCTGTGGGATGTGAGAGAACCGCTTGGTCAATTATCGATACACAGCCTCTCTGTGGGATGTGAGAGAACCGCTTGGTCAATTATCGATACACAGCCTCTCTGTGGGATGTGAGAGAACCGCTTGGTCAATTATCGATACACAGCCTCTCTGTGGGATGTGAGAGAACCGCTTGGTCAATTATCGATACACAGCCTCTCTGTGGGATGTGAGAGAACCGCTTGGTCAATTATCGATACACAGCCTCTCTGTGGGATGTGAGAGAACCGCTTGGTCAATTATCGATACACAGCCTCTCTGTGGGATGTGAGAGAACCGCTTGGTCAATTATCGATACACAGCCTCTCTGTGGGATGTGAGAGAACCGCTTGGTCAATTATCGATACACAGCCTCTCTGTGGGATGTGAGAGAACCGCTTGGTCAATTATCGATACACAGCCTCTCTGTGGGATGTGAGAGAACCGCTTGGTCAATTATCGATACACAGCCTCTCTGTGGGATGTGAGAGAACCGCTTGGTCAATTATCGATACACAGCCTCTCTGTGGGATGTGAGAGAACCGCTTGGTCAATTATCGATACACAGCCTCTCTGTGGGATGTGAGAGAACCGCTTGGTCAATTATCGATACACAGCCTCTCTGTGGGATGTGAGAGAACCGCTTGGTCAATTATCGATACACAGCCTCTCTGTGGGATGTGAGAGAACCGCTTGGTCAATTATCGATACACAGCCTCTCTGTGGGATGTGAGAGAACCGCTTGGTCAATTATCGATACACAGCCTCTCTGTGGGATGTGAGAGAACCGCTTGGTCAATTATCGATACACAGCCTCTCTGTGGGATGTGAGAGAACCGCTTGGTCAATTATCGATACACAGCCTCTCTGTGGGATGTGAGAGAACCGCTTGGTCAATTATCGATACACAGCCTCTCTGTGGGATGTGAGAGAACCGCTTGGTCAATTATCGATACACAGCCTCTCTGTGGGATGTGAGAGAACCGCTTGGTCAATTATCGATACACAGCCTCTCTGTGGGATGTGAGAGAACCGCTTGGTCAATTATCGATACACAGCCTCTCTGTGGGATGTGAGAGAACCGCTTGGTCAATTATCGATACACAGCCTCTCTGTGGGATGTGAGAGAACCGCTTGGTCAATTATCGATACACAGCCTCTCTGTGGGATGTGAGAGAACCGCTTGGTCAATTATCGATACACAGCCTCTCTGTGGGATGTGAGAGAACCGCTTGGTCAATTATCGATACACAGCCTCTCTGTGGGATGTGAGAGAACCGCTTGGTCAATTATCGATACACAGCCTCTCTGTGGGATGTGAGAGAACCGCTTGGTCAATTATCGATACACAGCCTCTCTGTGGGATGTGAGAGAACCGCTTGGTCAATTATCGATACACAGCCTCTCTGTGGGATGTGAGAGAACCGCTTGGTCAATTATCGATACACAGCCTCTCTGTGGGATGTGAGAGAACCGCTTGGTCAATTATCGATACACAGCCTCTCTGTGGGATGTGAGAGAACCGCTTGGTCAATTATCGATACACAGCCTCTCTGTGGGATGTGAGAGAACCGCTTGGTCAATTATCGATACACAGCCTCTCTGTGGGATGTGAGAGAACCGCTTGGTCAATTATCGATACACAGCCTCTCTGTGGGATGTGAGAGAACCGCTTGGTCAATTATCGATACACAGCCTCTCTGTGGGATGTGAGAGAACCGCTTGGTCAATTATCGATACACAGCCTCTCTGTGGGATGTGAGAGAACCGCTTGGTCAATTATCGATACACAGCCTCTCTGTGGGATGTGAGAGAACCGCTTGGTCAATTATCGATACACAGCCTCTCTGTGGGATGTGAGAGAACCGCTTGGTCAATTATCGATACACAGCCTCTCTGTGGGATGTGAGAGAACCGCTTGGTCAATTATCGATACACAGCCTCTCTGTGGGATGTGAGAGAACCGCTTGGTCAATTATCGATACACAGCCTCTCTGTGGGATGTGAGAGAACCGCTTGGTCAATTATCGATACACAGCCTCTCTGTGGGATGTGAGAGAACCGCTTGGTCAATTATCGATACACAGCCTCTCTGTGGGATGTGAGAGAACCGCTTGGTCAATTATCGATACACAGCCTCTCTGTGGGATGTGAGAGAACCGCTTGGTCAATTATCGATACACAGCCTCTCTGTGGGATGTGAGAGAACCGCTTGGTCAATTATCGATACACAGCCTCTCTGTGGGATGTGAGAGAACCGCTTGGTCAATTAACCACCAGTTCACCCTGAAATCAGAACAAGATTAAATCAAGTTGAATGTGGGATAGTGAACAGCTATGATTTAACAGAGGATAGGTCTCAGATGGCGCCCTGTTCCCTCTATAGGGAACTACTATTATACCGCCTTATTCCCTCTATAGGGCACTACTATTATACTGCCCTGTTCCCTCTATAGGGCACTACTATTATACTGCCCTGTTCCCTCTATAGGGCACTACTATTATACCGCCCTGTTCCCTCTATAGGGCACTACTATTATACCGCCCTGTTCCCTCTATAGGGCACTACTATTATACTGCCCTGTTCCCTCTATAGGGCACTACTATTATACTGCCCTGTTCCCTCTATAGGGCACTACTATTATACTGCCCTGTTCCCTCTATAGGGCACTACTATTATACTGCCCTGTTCCCTCTATAGGGCACTACTATTATACTGCCCTGTTCCCTCTATAGGGCACTACTATTATACTGCCCTGTTCCCTCTATAGGGCACTACTATTATACTGCCCTGTTCCCTCTATAGGGCACTACTATTAAACTGCCCTGTTCCCTCTATAGGGCACTACTATTATACCGCCCTGTTCCCTCTATAGGACACTACTATTATACTGCCCTGTTCCCTCTATAGGGCACTACTATTATACCGCCCTGTTCCCTCTATAGGGCACTACTATTATACTGCCCTGTTCCCTCTATAGGGCACTACTATTAAACTGCCCTGTTCCCTCTATAGGGCACTACTATTATACTGCCCTGTTCCCTCTATAGGGCACTACTATTATACTGCCCTGTTCCCTCTATAGGGCACTACTATTATACTGCCCTGTTCCCTCTATAGGGCACTACTATTATACCGCCCTGTTCCCTCTATAGGACACTACTATTATACTGCCCTGTTCCCTCTATAGGGCACTACTATTATACCGCCCTGTTCCCTCTATAGGACACTACTATTATACTGCCCTGTTCCCTCTATAGGGCACTACTATTATACTGCCCTGTTCCCTCTATAGGACACTACTATTATACCGCCCTGTTCCCTCTATAGGGCACTACTATTATACCGCCCTGTTCCCTCTATAGGGCACTACTATTATACCGCCCTGTTCCCTCTATAGGACACTACTTTTATACCGCCCTGTTCCCTCTATAGGGCACTACTTTAGTGGCGCCCTGTTCCCTATATAGGGCACTACTTTAGTGGCGCCCTGTTCCCTCTATAGGGCACTACTTTAGTGGCGCCCTGTTCCCTATATAGGGCACTACTTTTGATCAGAGCACTATGGGTGTGTTAAAATCAGATCACGTCTTACCCCATGTGTCGAAATAGGGATCAAATCAATGACAACAATCAATGTACTGCAGATAGTACACATGGAAACAACATCGAAGAACCAGGAACACACAGAGAAACACACAGAGAAACACACAGAGAAACACACAGTTGACGAGTAGTCTGCAGGAGACTAGAACCAGGAACACACAGAAACACACACAGAAACACACAGAGAAACACACAGTTGACTAGTAGTCTGCAGGAAACTAGAACCAGGAACACACAGTTGACCAGTAGTCTGCAGGAGACTAGAACCAGGAACACACAGTTGACCAGTAGTCTGCAGGAGACTAGAACCAGGAACACACAGTTGACTAGTAGACTGCAGGAGACTAGAACCAGGAACACACAGTTGACCAGTAGTCTGCAGGAGACTAGAACCAGGAACACACAGTTGACCAGTAGTCTGCAGGAGACTAGAACCAGGAACACACAGTTGACTAGTAGTCTGCAGGAGACTAGAACCAGGAACACACAGTTGACTAGTAGACTGCAGGAGACTAGAATCAGGAACACACAGTTGACTAGTAGACTGCAGGAGACTAGAACCAGGAACACACAGTTGACTAGTAGACAGCAGGAAACTAGAACCAGGAACACACAGTTGACCAGTAGTCTGCAGGAGACTAGAACCAGGAACACACAGTTGACTAGTAGTCTGCAGGAGACTAGAACCAGGAACACACAGTTGACTAGTAGACTGCAGGAGACTAGAATCAGGAACACACAGTTGACTAGTAGACTGCAGGAGACTAGAACCAGGAACACACAGTTGACTAGTAGACAGCAGGAAACTAGAACCAGGAACACACAGTTGACCAGTAGTCTGCAGGAGACTAGAACCAGGAACACACAGTTGACTAGTAGTCTGCAGGAGACTAGAACCAGGAACACACAGTTAACCAGTAGTCTGCAGGAGACTAGAACCAGGAACACACAGTTGACTAGTAGACTGCAGGAGACTAGAACCAGGAACACACAGTTGACTAGTAGACTGCAGGAAACTAGAACCAGGAACACACAGTTGACCAGTAGTCTGCAGGAGACTAGAACCAGGAACACACAGTTGACTAGTAGACTGCAGGAGACTAGAACCAGGAACACACAGTTGACCAGTAGTCTGCAGGAGACTAGAACCAGGAACACACAGTTGACCAGTAGTCTGCAGGAGACTAGAACCAGGAACACACAGTTGACTAGTAGACTGCAGGAGAGAAATATGCAATTAAACTCAATGGTATCAAAAACAAAACAGTTTATTTTTATAAACACAAGTTAAAACCAGTTAAAAAAAAATAATTAAATATGTACATATTTACAGGAGCTCTCTGCTACTGGGACGCCGCCATGGCAACTGCAGATAAGACTGAGATTGGGTGATTTAACGTTGAGTCAGGTGATGACCAGTAACAACCACACTAACACGAGTGAAACTTAACGAGAGTAAATAAAACAGTCTTCAAAGCTGCCGCCAATGAGTCACATTCAGTCTGAAATGCCTCGGGCAGACGCTGAGTCTGAGATGCCTCGGGCAGACGCTGAGTCTGAGATGCCTCGGGCAGACACTGAGTCTGAGATGCCTCGGGCAGACGCTGAGTCTGAGATGCCTCGGGCAGACGCTGAGTCTGAGATGCCTCGGGCAGACGCTGAGTCTGAGATGCCTCGGGTTGTAATGTCAGTCTTCTACGTCTATAGAGGTGTCTCCCCCGGTTGTAATGTCAGTCTTCTACGTTTTATAGAGGTGTCTCGTTCAGCTGCGTCGTGGGGGAAGCTGCTCGCCAGCTGAGGGCCTCTCTACGATAGGTTAATCCTTATTCTACCGCTGTAAGGTCATTTCAGTTGACTTGGATGATCCTTAGCAATTACATTCCCCCCCCCCCCCCCCCCCCCTGGCTACTGGCTGGTTTAGATCCAAATATTTACAAAGAGGAGATGATGAGTAGGACTTGAATTCGGGGGACCATATTTTGGTTTATTGCCTTCAGGTGAAGCGACATGAATCGACCACTAGGTGGTGCTGTAACACCACAAAATAACAAAGGAAACTCATTTCTCTATCAGAAGTTGTGACATTTAAAAAGCTGCAGATTTCAGAACTGCATACTGTCTGGGGCTCGTTTTCAATATACAACCCCCCCCCCCCCCCACACTCCACCACCATAACATTCAAACAAACATGTTTACGACAATTAGCACAAAGAAGGAAGACATAATGTGTGTGTTTTTTTATGTCTAAACGGTGTTCTTGTATCTGTCCGTAAGAGTTGCATTTCTGAAAGGAGAATTAGTAGAGGAAATATCACCTTAGCGAGCCCCCCCCTCCAACCCAACCCCCCCCCCCCCCCCTTTACTGATGCGTCTTGAGCTGTGAAAATGCCCTGCAGTCTTTAATTACAGTAATGGCTGTTTGCCATAATTCTGTTTTTCACACAAATAAATGCTGAAGGGTTGTGCCACTACTGATCGCTGTGGGGTGAAAACACTATAATTAAATAGAAACCGGGTACAGTGCATATTTCAGGGAGACATTTCGCTGCACCTGCGATTAACCTCTGCAAATCTGTGTACGTGACCAATAAACTTTGATTTGACACACACACACACACACACACACCTTTCCTTGATTAATAAAGCCGTCATGATATAAAACCTAACTCGAGCTGCCGTTCACTGCGTCAGAAATCCCCAGAATGCCGTTGACCAGATTAGGATGAAATGCAGAGAGCAGGTGTCCGCATTTGTCACTGACATTCTGATGCGCCCTTCAGAAGGCGATGTCCTGGGTGGAACGATCTCCGCTCCCATCTGGCTTGGCCCTGTGTGTGTGTGTGTGTGTGTGTGTGATCTATCCAGTGGAGAATCTAGAACACGGTGGGGTCAACCGTAACGACAGGCATTACCGCTAATTACTACCAGCTGATTGAGTCTTTAGTCCTCAGATGTGCTGAATAGCAGCTCTCAGGTGTGTGTGTGTACAGGAGAGAGACAGAAAGGAACAACTGAGCATTCAAGCAGAATAAATCGGGGTCAGTTAGTGGCAGGGCTCGTAACATCTATAGGGGAGGTCAGTTAGTGACAGGGCTGGTAACATCTATAGGGGAGGTCAGTTAGTGACAGGGCTGGTAACATCTATAGGGGGGTCAGTTAGTGACAGGGCTCGTAACATCTATAGGGGAGGTCAGTTAGTGACAGGGCTGGTAATATCTATAGGGGGGGGTCAGTTAATGACAGGGCTGGTAACATCTATAGGGGAGGTCAGTTAGTGACAGGGCTGGTAACATCTATAGGGGGGGTCAGTTAGTGACAGGGCTGGTAACATCTATAGGGGAGGTCAGTTAGTGACAGGGCTGGTAACATCTATAGGGGGGGTCAGTTAGTGACAGGGCTGGTAACATCTATAGGGGAGGTCAGTTAGTGACAGGGCTGGTAACATCTATAGGGGAGGTCAGTTAGTGACAGGGCTGGTAATATCTATAGGGGGGGGTCAGTTAATGACAGGGCTGGTAACATCTATAGGGGGGGTCAGTTAGTGACAGGGCTGGTAACATCTATAGGGTCAGTTAGTGACAGGGCTGGTAACATCTATAGGGTCAGTTAATGACAGGGCTGGTAACATCTATAGGGGAGGTCAGTTAGTGACAGGGCTGGTAACATCTATAGGGGAGGTCAGTTAGTGACAGGGCTGGTAACATCTATAGGGTCAGTTAATGACAGGGCTGGTAACATCTATAGGGGAGGTCAGTTAGTGACAGGGCTGGTAACATCTATAGGGGGGGTCAGTTAGTGACAGGGCTGGTAACATCTATAGGGTCAGTTAGTGACAGGGCTGGTAACATCTATAGGGGGGGTCAGTTGGTGACCGGGCTGGTAACATCTATAGGGGAGGTCAGTTAGTGACAGGGCTGGTAACATCTATAGGGGGGGTCAGTTAGTGACAGGGCTGGTAACATCTATAGGGGAGGTCAGTTAGTGACAGGGCTGGTAACATCTATAGGGGAGGTCAGTTAGTGACAGGGCTGGTAACATCTATAGGGGAGGTCAGTTAGTGACAGGGCTGGTAACATCTATAGGGGAGGTCAGTTAGTGACAGGGCTGGTAACATCTATAGGGGAGGTCAGTTAGTGACAGGGCTGGTAACATCTATAGGGGAGGTCAGTTAGTGACAGGGCTGGTAACATCTATAGGGGAGGTCAGTTAGTGACAGGGCTGGTAACATCTATAGGGGAGGTCAGTTAGTGACAGGGCTGGTAACATCTATAGGGGAGGTCAGTTAGTGACAGGGCTGGTAACATCTATAGGGTCAGTTAGTGACAGGGCTGGTAACATCTATAGGGGGGGGTCAGTTAGTGACAGGGCTGGTAACATCTATAGGGGGGGTCAGTTAGTGACAGGGCTGGTAACATCTATAGGGGGGGTCAGTTAGTGACATGGCTGGTAACATCTATAGGGGAGGTCAGTTAGTGACAGGGCTGGTAACATCTATAGGGGAGGTCAGTTAGTGGCAGGGCTGGTAACATCTATTGGTGGGGTCAGTTAGTGACAGGGCTGGTAACATCTATAGGTGGGGTCAGTTAGTGACAGGGCTGGTAACATCTATAGGTGGGGTCAGTTAGTGACAGGGCTGGTAACATCTATAGGTGAGGTCAGTTAGTGACAGGGCTGGTAACATCTATAGGGGAGGTCAGTTAGTGACAGGGCTGGTAACATCTATAGGGGAGGTCAGTTAGTGACAGGGCTGGTAACATCTATAGGGGAGGTCAGTTAGTGACAGGGCTGGTAACATCTATAGGGGAGGTCAGTTAGTGACAGGGCTGGTAACATCTATAGGGGAGGTCAGTTAGTGACAGGGCTGGTAACATCTATAGGGGAGGTCAGTTAGTGACAGGGCTGGTAACATCTATAGGGGAGGTCAGTTAGTGACAGGGCTGGTAACATCTATAGGGGAGGTCAGTTAGTGACAGGGCTGGTAACATCTATAGGGTCAGTTAGTGACAGGGCTGGTAACATCTATAGGGGGGGGTCAGTTAGTGACAGGGCTGGTAACATCTATAGGGGAGGTCAGTTAGTGACAGGGCTGGTAACATCTATAGGGTCAGTTAGTGACAGGGCTGGTAACATCTATAGGGGGGGGTCAGTTAGTGACAGGGCTGGTAACATCTATAGGTGGGGTCAGTTAGTGACAGGGCTGGTAACATCTATAGGGGAGGTCAGTTAGTGACAGGGCTGGTAACATCTATTGGTGGGGTCAGTTAGTGACAGGGCTGGTAACATCTATAGGTGGGGTCAGTTAGTGACAGGGCTGGTAACATCTATAGGGGAGGTCAGTTAGTGACAGGGCTGGTAACATCTATAGGGTCAGTTAGTGACAGGGCTGGTAACATCTATAGGGGGGGGTCAGTTAGTGACAGGGCTGGTAACATCTATAGGTGGGGTCAGTTAGTGACAGGGCTGGTAACATCTATAGGTGAGGTCAGTTAGTGACAGGGCTGGTAACATCTATAGGTGGGGTCAGTTAGTGACAGGGCTGGTAACATCTATAGGTGGGGTCAGTTAGTGACAGGGCTGGTAACATCTATAGGTGAGGTCAGTTAGTGACAGGGCTGGTAACATCTATAGGGGAGGTCAGTTAGTGACAGGGCTGGTAACATCTATAGGGGAGGTCAGTTAGTGACAGGGCTGGTAACATCTATAGGGGAGGTCAGTTAGTGACAGGGCTGGTAACATCTATAGGGGAGGTCAGTTAGTGACAGGGCTGGTAACATCTATAGGGGAGGTCAGTTAGTGACAGGGCTGGTAACATCTATAGGGGGGGGGGGTCAGTTAGTGACAGGGCTGGTAACATCTATAGGGGAGGTCAGTTAGTGACAGGGCTGGTAACATCTATAGGTGGGGTCAGTTAGTGACAGGGCTGGTAACATCTATAGGGGAGGTCAGTTAGTGACAGGGCTGGTAACATCTATAGGGGAGGTCAGTTAGTGACAGGGCTGGTAACATCTATAAGGGAGGTCAGTTAGTGACAGGGCTGGTAACATCTATAGGGGAGGTCAGTTAGTGACAGGGCTGGTAACATCTATAGGTGAAGTCAGTTAGTGACAGGGCTGGTAACATCTATAGGGGGGGGGGTCAGTTAGTGGCAGGGCTGGTAACATCTATAGGGGGGTCAGTTAGTGACAGGGAGCGTTGATCAAAAGTAGTGCCCTATAAAGGGAATAGGGTCGAAAGTAGTGCCCTATAAAGGGAATAGGGTCTAAAGTAGTGCCCTATAAAGGGAATAGGGTCTAAAGTAGGGCCCTATAAAGAGAATAGGGTCTAAAGTAGGGCCCTATAAAGGGAATAGGGTCTATAGTAGTGCCCTATAAAGGGAATAGGGTCTATAGTAGTGCCCTATAAAGGGAATAGGGTCTATAGTAGTGCCCTATAAAGGGAATAGGGTCTAAAGTAGTGCCCTATAAAGGGAATAGGGTCTGAAGTCGTGCCCTATACAGGGAATAGGGTCTAAAGTAGTGCCCTATAAAGGGAATAGGGTCTAAAGTAGTGCCCTATAAAGAGAATAGTGTCTAATGTCGTGCCCTATACAGGGAATAGGGTCTATAGTAGTGCCCTATAGAGGGAATAGGGTCTATAGTAGTGACCTATAAATGGAATAGTGTCTGAAGTAGTGCCCTATAGAGGGAATAGGGTCTGAAGTCGTGCCCTATAAAAGGAATAGGGTCTGAAGTAGGGCCCTATACAGGGAATAGGGAGCCAGTTGGGATACATCACCGCAGCGTTTCTCCCTGATTGGTAGGCAGTGCAGCAGCAGCAGTGGGCTTAATGAACAGAACCATTTTTCTGGAGAGGCAATTATAGGATCTGCCAGTTGTGGTTCTGGTTGATCACAACACGTCTCCCCCCACTAACGGTGTAGTTAACACTGAGACCGTTCCCCTCTCTCTCTTTTTAAAATGGAGAGAGAAAACATCACCAGACCCCCCCCCCCCCCCCATATGAAACAATGAAAAGGCTTCAGGTGAGGTTTCATCAAATAAGGGGGGGGGGGGGGAGTACCTGGAACTGCACCGGGGAGTAGTACGCTGTTAGCCTTTTAAATTTATTTTAAATTTTAAAATATATATTATAAAAGTACCTGTCAGATCAACTGTTAATTTATTCCTGCAGTTCTGAATTGTTTTGGTCGTGTGTTTGTGAGTTGCTTTCTGAAACGGTATCAGTGATCCTGTCCATGTGCCACTACACTGTTATTTCTGCTTGAGTTATTATTTACAATGTCTCCCTCTGTTTGACGGGGTCCTTCTGACACAACATGGAAATGGTGCCCATCACTGGTTGGTCTGCTGCAGTCGTAGGCAGCTTTAGCTGACTGGGTGTGTGTGTTTTTATTCCAAATGTCACCCTGTACCCTACATAGTGCACTCGTTTTGACCCAGGCCCTTAAGGAAAAGGAAGCCATTTGGGACACAGGCTCACCTGTGTGATGAATAGAGTCGACAGCAGGAGCCTTGGCCTCGCCTTCACTTCACTGTGAGGTGTGTGTGTGTGTGTCAGTGTAGTGTGTGTCAGTGTAGTGTGTGTCAGTGTTGTGTGTGTCAGTGTGTCAGTGTTGTGTGTGTCAGTGTGTCAGTGTAGTGTGTGTCAGTGTTGTGTGTGTCAGTGTGTCAGTGTTGTGTGTGTCAGTGTGTCAGTGTTGTGTGTGTCAGTGTGTCAGTGTTGTGTGTGTCAGTGTGTCAGTGTTGTGTGTGTCAGTGTTGTCAGTGTGTCAGTGTAGTGTGTGTCAGTGTAGTGTGTGTCAGTGTAGTGTGTGTCAGTGTAGTGTGTGTCAGTGTAGTGTGTGTCAGTGTAGTGTGTGTCAGTGTTGTGTGTGTGTGTGTGTCAGTGTGTCAGTGTAGTGTGTGTGTCGGTGTGTCAGTGTAGTGTAGTGTGTGTGTGTCAGTGTAGTGTGTGTGTCGGTGTGTCAGTGTAGTGTAGTGTGTGTGTGTGTCGGTGTGTCAGTGTAGTGTGTGTGTGTGTCAGTGTAGTGTGTGTGTGTGTCAGTGTAGTGTGTGTGTGTGTCAGTGTAGTGTGTGTGTGTGTGTCAGTGTAGTGTGTGTGTGTGTGTCAGTGTAGTGTGTGTGTGTGTCAGTGTAGTGTGTGTGTGTGTCAGTGTAGTGTGTGTGTGTGTCAGTGTAGTGTGTGTGTGTGTGTCAGTGTAGTGTGTGTGTGTGTCAGTGTAGTGTGTGTCAGTGTAGTGTGTGTCAGTGTAGTGTGTGTGTGTGTGTCAGTGTAGTGTGTGTGTGTGTCAGTGTAGTGTGTGTGTGTGTCAGTGTAGTGTGTGTGTGTGTGTCAGTGTAGTGTGTGTGTGTGTCAGTGTAGTGTGTGTGTGTGTCAGTGTAGTGTGTGAGGAACCAGCGTTCATGACTGGCATGTTGAGAACTGCTCTGCTGCACGCCACCCGCTGGAAAGATCGTTTCCTCCTTGTTTCCACGGCAACGACAGAACACAACGCGTCAACAGGTTAGGAAGCAACAGCAAACAGCACAGCCGGGAATTATTAGATTTTCAGGGTTTTCACCATGCAACTCTTTGATGATATGAAGAGACTAGGTTGGAGGAGGGGGAGGGGACTGGGTTGGAGGAGGGGGGGGGGGACTGGGTTGGAGGAGGGGGGGGACTGGGTTGGAGGAGGGGGGGGGACTGGGTTGGAGGAGGGGGGGGGGGACTGGGTCGGAGGAGGCGGGGGGGACTGGGTCGGAGGGGGGGACTGGGTCGGAGGGGGAGGGGGGGACTGGGTTGGAGGAGGCGGGGGGGGCTGGGTTGGAGGAGGCGGGGGGGACTGGGTCGGAGGGGGAGGGGGGGACTGGGTCGGAGGGGGGGACTGGGTCGGAGGGGGAGGGGGGGACTGGGTCGGAGGGGGGGACTGGGTCGGAGGGGGAGGGGGGGACTGGGTCGGAGGGGGGGACTGGGTCGGAGGGGGAGGGGGGGACTGGGTCGGAGGGGGGGACTGGGTCGGAGGGGGGGGGACTGGGTCGGAGGAGGAGGGGGGGGGAACTGGGTCGGAGGAGGGGGGGGGAACTGGGTCGGAGGAGGAGGGGGGGGGACTGGGTCGGAGGAGGAGGGGGGGAACTGGGTCGGAGGAGGCGGGGGGGACCTTCTCAGGTCAGGGGAACTTGAAGCGGTCAGCTCTATGAACACACCTTCTCAGGTCAGGGGAACTTGAAGCGGTCAGCTCTATGAACACACCTTCTCAGGTCAGGGGAACTTGAAGCGGTCAGCTGTATGAACACACCTTCTCAGGTCAGGGGAACTTGAAGCGGTCAGCTCTACGAACACACCTTCTCAGGTCAGGGGAACTTGAAGCGGTCAGCTCTACGAACACACCTTCCCAGGTCAGGGGAACTTGAAGCGGTCAGCTCTACGAACACACCTTCTCAGGTCAGGGGAACTTGAAGCGGTCAGCTCTATGAACACACCTTCTCAGGTCAGGGGAACTTGAAGCGGTCAGCTCTACGAACACACCTTCCCAGGTCAGGGGAACTTGAAGCGGACAGCTCTATGAACACACCTTCTCAGGTCAGGGGAACTTGAAGCGGTCAGCTCTATGAACACACCTTCTCAGGTCAGGGGAACTTGAAGTGGACAGCTCTACGAACACACCTTCTCAGGTCAGGGGAACTTGAAGCGGTCAGCTGGTTGGATTCCACGCGGCAAATCAAATCTGGTGCGTTTCCTTCCTTCCTTGGATGACGTCTGGCTCCGTCTGTGTTCAGTCACAAAGATAATAATACCAGACGTCTCGTATTCAATATCCCATCTTGATATTATGGTATAGGCAGGACAGGATTCCACCTGCCTGGCTGGCTCAGACTACGTCCAAATTGACACACTATTCCCTTTTGAAGCACACTGCTTTTTGACCATGGTCCCAGAGGGTCTCACGATAGGGAATAGGGGTTTGGGACGTACGTTGGCTCCTAGCCTCAGTGTCTGTCACCTGTGTGATGCAGTGATTGCTATTCAGACCAGGGCCCCTGCTTCTGGCTCACCGCCCAACCCCTGACCCAGCTTGGAACCCGTGGAGACCAGCTGTCGAGCCCAATCATTTCACCTCTCTGTCCGTGTCCCCTCATGGCGCCCTCTTCCCTAGATAGTGCACTACTTTTGAACAGGCCCCCCACCCCCGTAGGGTTGTGCGCTATAAAGGGAGTAGGGTGCCAATTGTGATGCGGCCGTGCTGTCAGCCCAGTCATTTCACCTCCTCACAGACGGACAGACGGAGAGACAGAGAGCCTGGCGCTCTGCTCGTCACACACGCTAGTGACGGGGGTGGACATCACTACAGTTGCATATCGGGACGTTCTAGCGTATCGTTTAGAAAATATCGCAATGTTATTTTTTATTTTTTTGGCGCTAGTTGTCTGTAGCTGCACCAAAAACCTCAGTTTTGTTTTCCATCTCTATAAAATCACAGTATCCAATCGCAATGCCTCAATTCACCTCCCTCTCCAATAAAACTACCAGTGGTGGGGAATTGGACAGAGGTCAGAGGTCCTGATCACCTTATCCCACTAATATTACATTCTGGAGGAGATTCACATCCGCTACAGGGGAGGAGGGGGGAGGACAGGGGAGGAGGAGGGGGGAGGACAGGGGAGGGGGGAGGACAGGGGAGGGGGGAGGACAGGGGAGGGGGGAGGACAGGGGGAGGAGGTCCTGATCACCTTATCCCACTAATATTACATTCTGGAGGAGATGCACAGCCGCTACAGGGGAGGAGGAGGGGGGAGGCGGGGGGAGGAGGAGCTGGGAGGACAGGGGAGGGGGGAGGACAGGGGAGGAGGGGGGGAGGACAGGGGAGGACAGGGGGAGGAGGTCCTGATCACCTTATCCCACTAATATTACATTCTGGAGGAGATGCACAGCCACTGCAGGGGCTGTCTCTGTCTCCTCCCCCTCTTTCTCTCTGTTTCTCCTCCCCCTCTTTCTCTCTGTTTCTCCTCCCCCTCTTTCTCTCTGTCTCCTCCCCCTCTTTCTCTCTGTCTCCTCCCCCTCTTTCTCTCTGTGTCTCCTCCCCCTCTTTCTCTCTGTGTCTCCTCCCCCTCTTTCTCTCTACCTTCTCTCGCTCGCCTCTCGCTCTCCTCTCACTCTCTACCTTCTCCTCTCGCTCGCCTCTCGCTCTCCTCTCACTCTCTACCTTCTCCTCTCGCTCGCCTCTCGCTCTCTACCTTCCCCTCTCTCTCTCCTCTCGCTCTCTACCTTCCCCTCTCTCTCTCCTCTCGCTCTCTACCTTCCTCTCGCTCTCTACATTCCCCTCTCTCTCCCCTCGCTCTCTACCTTCCCCTCTCTCTCTCCTCTCACTCTCTACCTTCCCCTCTCTCTCTCCTCTCGCTCTCTACCTTCCCCTCTCTCTCTCCTCTCGCTCTCTACCTTCCCCTCTCTCTCTCCTCTCGCTCTCTACCTTCCCCTCTCTCTCTCCTCTCGCTCTCTACCTTCTCCTCTCGCTCTCCTCTCTCTCTCTAATTTTTCATTACTTGTTATCCAATACTTTAATTAGCTCTTGTTCTCCCCGACACCTGATTAGTTGGGCTGTTATTGCGGACGGTCGTCGTGGACAGTCGGTCAGTAATTGAAAGATACAGTTTGTTTATGTTTGAATTAAAGGAATGTACTGATAACCATGAAGTGAAAAGGAGTCCATTGCTGCACAGAATGTTTCCAGGTGTACTGGCCATTCTTTTTTTCAACACAGTTGGGACAGGTCAGGCTCCCACCCCAACACCGTTGGGACAGGTCAGGCTCCCACCCCAACACCATTGGGACAGGTCAGGCTCTCACCCCAACACAGGTCAGGCTCCCACCTCAACACAGGTCAGGCTCCCACCTCAACACCGTTGGGACAGGTCAGGCTCCCACCCCAACACTGTTGGGACAGGTCAGACTCCCACCCCAACACCGTTGGGACAGGTCAGGTTCCCACCCCAACACCGTTGGGACAGGCCGGGCTCCCACCCCAACACCGTTGGGACAGGCCGGGCTCCCACCCCAACACGGTTGGGACAGGCCGGGGTTCCCACCCCAACACCGTTGGGACAGGCCGGGCTCCCACCCCAACACCGTTGGGACAGGCCGGGCTCCCGCCCCAACACCGTTGGGACAGGCCGGGCTCCCGCCCCAACACCGTTGGGACAGGCCGGGCTCCCGCCCCAACACCGTTGGGACAGGCCGGGCTCCCGCCCCAACACCGTTGGGACAGGCCGGGCTCCCGCCCCAACACCGTTGGGACAGGCCGGGCTCCCGCCCCAACACCGTTGGGACAGGCCGGGCTCCCGCCTCAACACAGGTCGGGCTCCCACCCCAACACTGTTGGGACAGGTCAGGCTCCCACCTCAACACAGGTCAGGCTCCCACCCCAACACCGTTGGGACAGGTCAGGCTCCCACCCCAACACCGTTGGGACAGGTCAGGCTCCCACCCCAACACCGTTGGGACAGGTCAGGCTTCCACCCCAACACCGTTGGGACAGATCAGGCTCCCACCCCAACACCGTTGGGACAGATCAGGCTCCCACCCCAACACCGTTGGGACAGATCAGGCTCCCACCCCAACACCGTTGGGACAGGTCAGGCTCGTCCTCTTCATCCACCTTCAAGTTCTTTTGGTTGACAGAACTGATGGGAGGATTTCATGACAACGATGATCTTTGACTGTGACAGAAATGACCTTTTTTTTCCCCCCCAGAATGAATAATTCATATCACATTGGGCTTGTGTGACCTGAGACTATATCCAGTCCATTGCTAAAGCTAGATGGGATTGCGGGGGGGAAGGCTAGCGTCAACAAGTGGGGCCTATTGGTGTGTGTGTGTGTGTGTGTGTGTGTATTTAATGTCTTCGTTTGTTTATTAAATCACTTACTCAAATATATTCTGTTCTTGACTCTTTCAGTTGAATAGAAGAAGTGTTTTCAAAAATAATAATGAATGTAAATCAACCAGGAGCACATTTAAGTTGTAACTGCTGGGGAAACACAGACTTGGAGAAAACGTGTATGAAATCCACATTGTGTGTCGGACTGAAATTAGACGAGACTAGTGTGTTCTGTCAGGCGGGGAGTGGAACTGTGTGTGTGTGTGTTCTGTGTGTTTGTGTCAGGTGGGGTATTTCGTGGGGAATGGAAGTGAGAGAGTGTGCCATGTTTATTTATGTTGAGTGATTTGCTGTTCATGGGGCCTCGACTTCTCACATTATGAGACCTGGCTTCTCCATCTAAATCTCACAGTGCAAATATAATGTGATTTAAAAGAGGAAGTATGTCATGAATGCAGCAGCCAGCTTTGATGAGATGGCAGCCCCAACGGGGTGGGTGTGCAGGGTTTTTTCTGCGTCATGAAGGGGCTTAGGCGGGTGGGTGGGGGGGGCGTGGCAGGGGGGCTTGGCAGGCGGCACGGTCGGGGTCTTTTGGCGACGCTGAATTTTAGAAGCCATCATCTTGGAGGAAACACTGGCTTATAGCCACAACAGTTGAAGCGTTAGAGCCAAATTTGTAGGAAGTCGGCAGGTAGGCCCGTTAACGCGGCGCGGCCTACCTCCGGTGGTTTCTCTCTCCGGTGGTTTCTCCCGTTAACGAGGCCTACCTCTCTGGTGGTTTCTCCCGTTAACGCTGCCTACCTCTCCGATGGTTTCTCCCGTTAACGAGGCCTACCTCTCCGGTGGTTTCTGTCGTTAACGAGGCCTACCTCTCCGGTGGTTTCTCCCGTTAACGCTGCCTCCCTCTCCGGTGGTTTCTCCCGTTAACGTGCCTCCCTCTCCGGTGGTTTCTCCCGTTAACGAGGCCTACCTCTCTGGTGGTTTCTCCCGTTAACGCTGCCTCCCTCTCCGGTGGTTTCTCTCTCTGGTGGTTTCTCCCGTTAACCCTGCCTCCCTCTCCGGTGGTTTCTCCCGTTAACCCTGCCTCCCTCTCCGGTGGTTTCTCCTGTTAACGTGCCTCCCTCTCCGGTGGTTTCTCCCGTTAACCCTGCCTCCCTCTCCGGTGGTTTCTCCTGTTAACGTGCCTCCCTCTCCGGTGGTTTCTCCCGTTAACGCTGCCTCCCTCTCCGGTGGTTTCTCCCATTAACCCTGCCTCCCTCTCCGGTGGTTTCTCCCGTTAACCCTGCCTCCCTCTCCGGTGGTTTCTCCCGTTAACCCTGCCTCCCTCTCTGGTGGTTTCTCTCTCCGGTGGTTTCTGCCTGCCTCCCTCTCCGGTGGTTTCTGCCGTTAACCCTGCCTCCCTCTCCGGTGGTTTCTCCCGTTAACCCTGCCTACCTCTCCGGTGGTTTCTCCCGTTAACCCTGCCTCCCTCTCTGGTGGTTTCTCTCTCCGGTGGTTTCTGCCGTTAACCCTGCCTCCCTCTCCGGTGGTTTCTGCCGTTAACCCTGCCTCCCTCTCCGGTGGTTTCTCCCGTTAACCCTGCCTACCTCTCCGGTGGTTTCTCCCGTTAACCCTGCCTCCCTCTCTGGTGGTTTCTCTCTCCGGTGGTTTCTGCCGTTAACCCTGCCTCCCTTTCCGGTGGTTTCTGCCGTTAACCCTGCCTCCCTCTCCGGTGGTTTCTCCCGTTAACCCTGCCTACCTCTCCGGTGGTTTCTCCCGTTAACCCTGCCTCCCTCTCCGGTGGTTTCTCCCGTTAACCCTGCCTCCCTCTCCGGTGGTTTCTCCCGTTAACCCTGCCTACCTCTCCGGTGGTTTCTCCCGTTAACCCTGCCTACCTCTCCGGTGGTTTCTCCCGTTAACGCGGCCTACCTCTCCGGCGGTTTCTCCCGTTAACGCTGCCTACCTCTCCGGTGGTTTCTCCCGTTAACCCTGCCTCCCTCTCTGGTGGTTTCTCTCTCCGGTGGTTTCTCCCGTTAACCCTGCCTCCCTCTCCGGTGGTTTCTCCCGTTAACGCGCCTCCCTCTGCGGTGGTTTCTCCCGTTAACGCGCCTCCCTCTCCGGTGGTTTCTCCCGTTAACGCGCCTCCCTCTCCGGTGGTTTCTCCCGTTAACGCGCCTCCCTCTCCGGTGGTTTCTCCCGTTAACGCGCCTCCCTCTCCGGTGGTTTCTCCCGTTAACGCGCCTCCCTCTCCGGTGGTTTCTCCCGTTAACGCGCCTCCCTCTCCGGTGGTTTCTCCCGTTAACGCGCCTCCCTCTCCGGTGGTTTCTCCCGTTAACGCGCCTCCCTCTCCGGTGGTTTCTCCCGTTAACGCGCCTCCCTCTCCGGTGGTTTCTCCCGTTAACACGGCCTACCTCTCCGGTGGTTTCTCCCGTTAACCCGGCCTCCCTCTCCGGTGGTTTCTCCCGTTAACGCGCCTCCCTCTCCGGTGGTTTCTGCCTCTCTGTATCTGCAGTCTGGTTTTCTGTCTATTTTTCCTCTGAGGCCCACTGTGTTACACCTTTAGTATGCGTCCCAAATGGCACCCTATGTCCTTTTATAAGTGCTCTACCTATAGGGCTCTGGTCAAAAGTACTGCACAATATGGGGAAAAGGGTTCTATAGTGCTCTGGTCTAAAGTAGTGCACTATATATAGGGAATAGGGTTCTATAGGGCTCTGGTCTAAAGTAGTGCACTATATATAGAGAATAGGGTTCTATAGGGCTCTGGTCTAAAGTAGTGCACTATATATAGGGAATAGGGTTCTATAGGGCTCTGGTCTAAAGTAGTGCACTATATATAGAGAATAGGGTTCTATAGGGCTCTGGTCAAAAGTAGTGCACTATATAGGGAATAGGGTTCTATAGGGCTCTGGTCTAAAGTAGTGCACTATATATAGGGAATAGGGTTCTATAGGGCTCTGGTCTAAAGTAGTGCACTATATATAGAGAGTAGGCTGCCGTTTGGGACAGTCTACCACCGTGTGTTTTCTCCGGTCTCCTAGTTAATTGGATACCTGCGTTTCGCTGGCTGTTTATTATTACTTCATCCGACTTCTCTCTCTCGCTCTCTGTTTCCCTCGTTTTTTTTTTGTTTCTTGGAAGTTCAGCAGGTTTAATCTAATTTGGACTGATGATCAGGCTGCTGAGGCATCGGTCCTGCTGGCTACCTGCAATGTGGATTGTTATTCCCTCCCCCCATGCTCTCTCGAAGCTGAACTAACTGGGGGAAAACAACTGAGTTCTTTCTATCACAGTGGGGAGGGAACGTTGGAGTTGCAATGTTGACCTTTCGGAATAAGTGGTTGGGAGGATAGTGGTTGGGAGGATAGTGATTGGAGGATAGTGATTGAAGGATAGTGATTGGAGGATAGTGATTGGAGGATAGTGATTGGAGGATAGTGATTGGAGGATAGTGATTGGAGGATAGTGATTGGAGGATAGTGATTGGAGGATAGTGATTGGAGGATAGTGATTGGAGGATAGTGATTGGAGGATAGTGATTGGAGGATAGTGATTGGAGGATAGTGATTGGAGGATAGTGATTGGAGGATAGTGATTGGAGGATAGTGATTGGCGGATAGTGATTGGCGGATAGTGATTGGCGGATAGTGATTGGCGGATAGTGATTGGCGGATAGTGATTGGCGGATAGTGATTGGCGGATAGTGATTGGCGGATAGTGATTGGAGGATAGTGATTGCGGATAGTGATTGCGGATAGTGATTTGCGGATAGTGATTGGCGGATAGTGATTGGCGGATAGTGATTGGCGGATAGTGATTGGCGGATAGTGATTGGCGGATAGTGATTGGCGGATAGTGATTTGGAGGATAGTGATTTGGAGGATAGTGATTGGAGGATAGTGATTTGGAGGATAGTGATGGTAGGATAGTGATTTGGAGGATAGTGATTTGGAGGATAGTGATTGGAGGATAGTGATTGGCGGATAGTGATTGGCAGATAGTGATTGGCGGATAGTGATTGGCGGATAGTGATTGGAGGATAGTGATTTGGAGGATAGTGATTGGAGGATAGTGATTTGGCGGATAGTGATTGGCGGATAGTGATTTGGAGGATAGTGATTGGAGGATGGTGATTGGAGGATAGTGATTGGAGGATAGTGATTGGAGGATAGTGATTGGAGGATAGTGTCGGGGCCGTCATAATTTGAACGTATAACGTGTAACCCATGTTTTATGGAAGATGACGAAAATAAAAATAACCAGTCACATAACCCTTAAATTATTATGATATATTTATTTTTTTGTTGGAGCGAACAGCTTCCTGAAGACGGGGCAGCTGGGTATTCGTGTGGTTGTCTTAACAACGTGATGAAACTCCTTGCTGAAACAAAACAAGGCGTTGTAGGAAACACGTCTTCGGTTGCCTAGGCGACGCCCCCTTTTCCACTTTTTGAGCAGCAGCCCACATAGAAATGGAATGAATATTTAATTGTATTCGAACGGTTATTACGATGACCGCGGCCATTTTGGCCAATTACCATCATGCGAAATCCCATGACAGTCACACCCTGAGATATTGTTGCCTTAAGGATCTTGTTTTCACGACACCAGTATTGAGATACTACGATATAGCCTGGGCAAAATACACCTGTGATTCTAGCCTGGGCAAAATACACCTGTGATTCTAGCCTGGGCAAAATACACCTGTGATTCTAGCCTGGGCAAAATACACCTGTGATTCTAGCCTGGGCAAAATACACCTGTGATTCTAGCCTGGGCAAAATACACCTGTGATTCTAGCCTGGGCAAAATACACCTGTGATTCTAGCCTGGGCAAAATACACCTGTGATTCTAGCCTGGGCAAAATACACCTGTGATTCTAGCCTGGGCAAAATACACCTGTGACTATAGCCTGGGCAAAATACACCTGTGACTATAGCCTGGGCAAAATACACCTGTGACTATAGCCTGGGCAAAATACACCTGTGACTATAGCCTGGGCAAAATACACCTGTGACTATAGCCTGGGCAAAATACACCTGTGATTCTAGCCTGGGCAAAAGACACCTGTGATTCTAGCCTGGGCAAAATACACCTGTGATTCTAGCCTGGGCAAAATACACCTGTGATTCTAGCCTGGGCAAAATACACCTGTGATTCTAGCCTGGGCAAAATACACCTGTGATTCTAGCCTGGGCAAAATACACCTGTGACTCTAGCCTGGGCAAAATACACCTGTGACTCTAGCCTGGGCAAAATACACCTGTGACTCTAGCCTGGGCAAAATACACCTGTGACTCTAGCCTGGGCAAAATACACCTGTGACTCTAGCCTGGGCAAAATACACCTGTGACTCTAGCCTGGGCAAAATACACCTGTGACTCTAGCCTGGGCAAAATACACCTGTGACTCTAGCCTGGGCAAAATACACCTGTGACTCTAGCCTGGGCAAAATACACCTGTGACTCTAGCCTGGGCAAAATACACCTGTGACTCTAGCCTGGGCAAAATACACCTGTGACTCTAGCCTGGGCAAAATACACCTGTGACTCTAGCCTGGGCAAAATACACCTGTGACTCTAGCCTGGGCAAAATACACCTGTGACTCTAGCCTGGGCAAAATACACCTGTGACTCTAGCCTGGGCAAAATACACCTGTGACTCTAGCCTGGGCAAAATACACCTGTGACTCTAGCCTGGGCAAAATACACCTGTGACTCTAGCCTGGGCAAAATACGCATGTGATTCTAGCCTGGGCAAAATACGAATGTGATTCTAGCCTGGGCAAAATACACCTGTGATTCTCTAGCCTGGGCAAAATACACCTGTGACTCTCTAGCCTGGGCAAAATACACCTGTGACTCTGGGTGACAACATGAGGCTGTTTCTTCCAACACTAGGATGGTTTTGCTCAAAAAATCCAATCCGCTTCATGTTTTGTTTCCTTCCTTCCTTTCCTAGTAAGGCGATACTGTTGTCGAGACAGTACTGTTGTCGAGACAGTACTGTTGTCGAGACAGTACTGTTGTCGAGACAGTACTGTTGTCGAGGTCAGAGCTTTAGGGATCTTATGGATATCAGGCAGTTGGTTCGTCTGCCTCCTCTTCTTCTCTCAGTCCTTGGGTCTGTTTAGTGTCTTGTTGGCCAGGACTGGCTGCGGTGGGCCTCGGAGAGACTGGTTGGAGATATTGTGTCTCTGACGGAGAGTGGAGTCTGCATCCCAACTGACTTCTTGTTTAATTTCCTACGTAGTGCGCTACTTTTGACAAAACCCCACAGTCATTTAAGACTCAGCTAGAGACCGGGATGATACTGGCATCTCTGGGTAAAGTCTGTCAGCTAGAGACCGGGATGAGACTGGCATCTCTGGGTAAAGTCTGTCAGCTAGAGACCGGGATGAGACTGGCATCTCTGGGTAAAGTCTGTCAGCTAGAGACCGGGATGAGACTGGCATCTCTGGGTAAAGTCTGTCAGCTAGAGACCGGGATGAGACTGGCGTCTCTGGGTAAAGTCTGTCAGCTAGAGACCGGGATGAGACTGGCGTCTCTGGGTAAAGTCTGTCAGCTAGAGACCGGGATGAGACTGGCTTCTCTGGGTAAAGTCTGTCAGCTAGAGACCGGGATGAGACTGGCTTCTCTGGGTAAAGTCTGTCAGCTAGAGACTGGGATGAGACTGTCTCTAGAATGTAATTTGACCAGGGCCAATAGGGACCTGTTTTATACAGGGAGTAGAATGCAATTTGACCAGGGCCAATAGGGACCTGTTTTATACAGGGAGTAGAATGTAATTTGACCAGGGCCAATAGGGACTTGTTTTATACAGGGAGTAGAATGTAATTTGACCAGGGCCAATAGGGACTTGTTTTATACAGGGAGTAGAATGTAATTTGACCAGGGCCAATAGGGACTTGTTTTATACAGGGAGTAGAATGTAATTTGACCAGGGCCCATTGAGAACCTGTTTTATACAGGGAGTAGAATGTAATTTGACCAGGGCCCATTGGGAACCTGTTTTATACAGGGAGTAGAATGTAATTTGACCATGGCCCATTGGGACCCGTTTTATACAGGGAGCAGCTTTAGTTTGCAATGCCAGCAGCACCACCCTGCATCCCACTGTTGGCTTACCTCTGAAGCTAAGCAGGGTTGGTCCTGGTCAGTCCCTGGATGGGAGACCAGATGCTGCTGGAAGTGGTGTTGGAGGGCCAGTAGGAGGCACTCTTGCCTCTCTGGTCTAAAATTAATAAATTAAAATATGCCCCAGAGCAGTGAATTGGGGACATTGCCCTGTGTAGGGTGCTGTCTTTTAGATGGGACGTTAAACGGGTGTCCTGACTCTCTGAGGTCATTAGTCTGATCTGTTAATTCTTAACTCACAGGGCTTATACCCTCGGGTCAGAAGTGGGCGTAACCGCCTTTAGGGCAATTCTCTGGGCGTACCAAGTTAAGGGCAAGAGTCTAGATTTGACTCAAATCCAATTTTAGACAACTAACTTCACATTTCATCTTTACCAAAACATTCTCTTTGATTTGGACATTTTCCGCACAAAGTACAGTCACAATGTTTTCGTAATAACGTCATCTATTAACCTTTTAATAACAAAACAAAAACGACATTTAGATTCTCATATTACATCTATCGTCATGACCACCAAATGACATACATTCTCATATTCCATCTATCGTCATGACCACCAAATGACATACATTCTCATATTCCATCTATCGTCATGACCACCAAATGACATACATTCTCATATTCCATCTATCGTCATGACCACCAAATGACATACATTCTCATATTCCATCTATCGTCATGACCACCAAATGACATACATTCTCATATTACATCTATCGTCATGACCACCAAATGACATACATTCTCATATTCCATCTATCGTCATGACCACCAAATGACATACATTCTCATATTCCATCTATCGTCATGACCACCAAATGACATACATTCTCATATTCCATCTATCGTCCTGACCACCAAATGACATACATTCTCATATTCCATCTATCGTCATGACCACCAAATGACACACATTCTCATATTCCATCTATCGTCCTGACCACCAAATGACATACATTCTCATATTCCATCTATCGTCATGACCCTGGCCTCGTTCTGGAACTCTGGCCTCGTTCTGGAACTCTCTTTCTGGAACCCCGGACTCGTTCTAGAACTCCGACTTTCAGACCTGTAGAAAACTGACGTCATGATTTGACATCGTATTTTTCAGAGTTCTTAGATTTCTTGAAAGCACCATTTTTAAGTCATGGTATACTTTCGCCAGTTCATATCTATGTGAAGTCGGCTGTACAACTGACTAGGTATCTCCCTTTCAGATATCAACATGGGGCTGTGGGCCAAAACACGTTGGGAACCCCGTGACCTAAACCCACATAGCTGCATCCTTATCATGGTCACTAAACATACATTAATCATGTCATTTCACATATGCGTAGGGCAAGCCTCACCATCTCTCAATATTGGCCTCCATTAATTGGATATTTGAGTAATGTCAAATATGAAGGGAACTATAGCTGACCAGTACGAGTGGTTTTTAGGTTTTGATATCACGGATGGGATGGTCAAACATCCATATCTTTGTCTGAGAATTTGAGAGTGGTTCCGATTCTTATTGTTTCAACTGCTGATTGGTTCCCTTCAAGCCTCTCTATGATCTGATTGGTTCCCTTCAAGCCTCTCTATGATCTGATTGGTTCCCTTCAAGCCTCTCTATGATCTGATTGGTTCCCCGTCAAGCATTTCTATGATCTGATTGGTTCCCCGTCAAGCATCTCTATGATCTGATTGGTTCCCCGTCAAGCATCTCTATGATCTGATTGGTTCCCCGTCAAGCCTCTCTATGATCTGATAGAGCCTCTTGTGTCCAATAGGTAGAGTATTCGGGAATAGTTCCAAACCGCTTTGAAAGCTGCCCAGTTGGACTTTCTGTCTCGTCAGTAGTTTAACTTTCTAATTATGGACCAACTTTGGGACCAAGAGAAGCTTTGATGACTACAAAAGCTGTCAGAACTCGAAGCGATTGCGTACACATTATTATTTTATTTTGCACGTGATGGTTATTTGCGTCTAGCAAATTCTGAAAACCCCGGTGTCGAGTCGATCGTTGACAACAAAAAAAATGACTTTGAATGCATAATTGCTGTCACAACTTGCCTTGGGTCTTTTTTTTTGTTCTAGTGGTTCTGAAGTAGGTCTTGCTTTGGGCGGAGCTACGGTAAGCTTCCCAAACAGCACCCTGTTCTGGTCAAAAGTAGTGCACTATGTAGGGGGAGTCGGGTGCCATTGAGGACACACCCACTGCGTCTTTGCAAATTGTCAGGTTGTGGGTGTTCTGAAGCTAGAGTTAGAAACTACTCCTTCCTTCTTTTTTTTTAGGTTCAATAATTATGCATCCAATTATCCTGTCATATGTATATATGCGCATATTTCTTCCTCAACTCGCTGGGCTAATCGTTGAATTGATCTGAGGGAGAGAAATATGTTACATTTGGGTACTGTGCTGCCTCTCTGCCTGGCTTGGCAGGCTTTTCTATCTATCCCTCCCTCCTTCTTTCCTCTCTCTCTCTCTGTCTCTCTCGCTCTCTCTGTCTCTCTCTCTCTCGCTCTCTCTCTCTCTCGCTCTCTCTCTCTCTCGCTCTCTCTCTCTCTCTCGCTCTCTCGCTCGCTCTCGCTCTCGCTCTCACTCTCTGTCTATGTCGCTCTCTCGCTCTCTCGCTCTCTCGCTCTCTCGCTCTCTCGCTCTCGCTCTAGCTCGTTCTCTCTCTCGCTCTTTAGTTTGTGAGAGGTAGTTTGTTTCCAAATGGAAAGTTGTAAAATGTTAATCCTAGAAAGTCATTAGCGTTCTGCATTGACAGGTTGACATGTTTTATGCTCTGCCTCGTGGATGTTATGGTAATTATAGTACTGATGTATTGATTGAGGCGTCTGGTTTTCTCCTGCGTAGCTCAGCTCCTCCTGCTGTAGCACGAGGTGACCATAGTAACCATAGTAACCTTTTTTTTACCCTTGTCAATATTTTCATGCACAGATGGAAGTTGTTGATTGGTTCCAGTCTTTTTTTCTTTTTTTTTAACGTTTAGAAAACAAGAAAACCTCCTCCGTCTGGAATTGTTCAGTTAATGAGTGGATGGTCTTGGGTAGGATGTCCTCGTCTCTACATGTGTGGGCCTGTGTCTGTCTCATTCCAGACTGAAGCAACTGAAGACCCAGGGGTTAAATCAAACAGCGGAACAGAGTTTTTATTTAGATTTATTTTGTATACCAGTTAGTTTGCTTCTGTTCTTTCTGTACGAGAACCCATTTCCCTTGCCTCAATTAGTGGATTGTATTTTGAGTAAAAGCCAAGAGGATGAACATTGGGAACAATAGGATTAGTCTTTTTTTAGATTGCCTGATTTTTCTATATAGCACACCAGAGGCTCGGTCTCTGTAGCACACTAGCATAGTCTAAACCCTGAGCACAGTCCTGACAAATTGGCGTTAAGGAGTTTTGAATTCCGGCTGTGTTCTCTTTCCCCCACGAGGAGAATATGACTCTAGCGTTTACACTCTGCAGGGCCCAGTGAGAAATCAGGGTTTAACCTAGCGGAGAATGTCCTCTGTGCTCACAGCAGCCAGGTAATAGAGCTCCACATTTACATGCCTTATTCATCCTACAAAACTGGGTTCAAGATTAATGCTCTGGAGCCCTGGTGGATGTTTCTCTAGTTTTTACTTTCACTGTTTTTCTCTTTAACAGCTTTTTGTAAACAACTTGGTCCTCCTAATTACAGGTGTTCCCCAGGGCTCAGTTGTTGGCCCTCTCCTGTTCTCTCTCTGGTGTTCCCCAGGGCTCGGTTGTTGGCCCTCTCTGGTGTTCCCCAGGGCTCGGTTGTTGGCCCTCTCCTGTTCTCTCTCTGGTGTTCCCCA
The DNA here is from genome assembly GCF_013265735.2 of Oncorhynchus mykiss. Lineage (NCBI taxonomy): Eukaryota > Metazoa > Chordata > Actinopteri > Salmoniformes > Salmonidae > Oncorhynchus > Oncorhynchus mykiss. The sequence goes on along the minus strand of NC_048582.1, from coordinate 2,303,941 downwards.
GGGCTCGGTTCTAGGCCTTCCTGTTCTTTTTTGCTGGTGTTCTCCAGGGCTCGGTTCTAGGCCCTCTCTGGTTCTCTCTGCTGGTGCTCTCCAGGGCTCGGTTCTAGGCTCGGTTCTAGGAGTGACATCGTATTAACTCGGCACCGTGCTGTTAACGATCTGAGGAGTGACATCATATTAATTAACTCGGCACCGTGCTGCTAACGATCTGAGGAGTGACATCATATTAATTAACTCAGCACCGTGCTGTTAATGATCTGAGGAGTGACATCATATTAATTAACTCAGCACCGTGCTGTTAATGATCTGAGGAGTGACATCATATTAATTAACTCGGCACCGTGCTGCTAATGATCTGAGGAGTGACATCATATTAACTCAGCACCGTGCTGTTAACGATCTAAGGAGTGACATCGTATTAATTAACTCAGCACCGTGCTGTTAATGATCTGAGGAGTGACATCGTATTAATTAACTCAGCACCGTGCTGTTAACGATCTGAGGAGTGACATCATATTAATTAACTCAGCACCGTGCTGTTAACGATCTGAGGAGTGACATCATATTAATTAACTCAGCACCGTGCTGTTAACGATCTGAGGAGTGACATCATATTAATTAACTCAGCACCGTGCTGTTAACGATCTGAGGAGTGACATCGTATTAATTAACTCAGCACCGTGCTGTTAACGATCTGAGGAGTGACATCATATTAATTAACTCAGCACTGTGCTGTTAACGATCTGAGGAGTGACATCATATTAATTAACTCAGCACCGTGCTGTTAACGATCTGAGGAGTGACATCATATTAATTAACTCAGCACCGTGCTGTTAACGATCTGAGGAGTGACATCATATTAATTAACTCAGCACCGTGCTGTTAACGATCTGAGGAGTGACATCATATTAATTAACTCAGCACCGTGCTGTTAACGATCTGAGGAGTGACATCATATTAATTAACTCAGCACCGTGCTGTTAACGATCTGAGGAGTGACATCATATTAATTAACTCAGCACCGTGCTGTTAACGATCTGAGGAGTGACATCATATTAATTAACTCAGCACCGTGCTGTTAATGATCTGAGGAGTGACATCATATTAATTAACTCAGCACCGTGCTGTTAACGATCTGAGGAGTGACATCATATTAATTAACTCAGCACCGTGCTGTTAACGATCTGAGGAGTGACATCATATTAATTAACTCAGCACCGTGCTGTTAACGATCTGAGGAGTGACATCATATTAATTAACTCAGCACCGTGCTGTTAACGATCTGAGGAGTGACATCATATTAACTAACTCAGCACCGTGCTGTTAACGATCTGAGGAGTGACATCATATTAACTAACTCAGCACCGTGCTGTTAACGATCAACATATTAATGAACTCGGCAAACATGTTGTCTTTTTAACTGTTGTTCTCACCTTGATCTGATTTGATTGCTCTGAAAACTGAAAAATGATACGCACTTTTGACTTGATTGATCATCTTGACCCTAGATATTTATTTTGAATTTAGTTTTTTTTCTTCTTCAGCGTATATAATAGTTTCATATCCTGATATTTGTTTATTTTTCTCCCCCCCCCCCCCCCCCCCCCCCCCCCACCTCTAGCATTTACAGGTTAAAAACATGAAGGATGATATGGTAAGACCTATTTCAGTCTCCTGTTTGCCTCTCCCTCTTCCCCACTCTCTCTGTCACCTTGTCTGTTCTATTGTACATAACCCTCATTCTTTTCCTTCTCTTTCTATACTAATGGCATGTTTGTTCAGTTTCCAGACGACAGTAGTGATGCTCCCATTACCAGACTAACATCGGAGGCTCACGAACCCACATTTCTCTCTCTCTCTCTCTCTGTTAACAACATGTGGTGTGTACGAACTAAGCAGTGTTTCTACAGTGTGTCTCCGGTAACGAGCTGTATGCTTCCTGACACTCTGCGGTGCATTCTTCCCCACCTGCCTGCTTCTAGCCGCGTCTCTCTCTCTCCCGCCCGCGTCTCTCTCTCCCCCTGCCCGCGTCTCTCTCTCCCCCTGCCCGCGTCTCTCTCCCCCTGCCCGCGTCTCTCTCCCCCTGCCCGCGTCTCTCTCCCCCTGCCCGCATCTCTCTCCCCCTGCCCGCGTCTCTCTCCCCCCCTGCCCGCGTCTCTCTCTCCCCCTGCCCGCGTCTCTCTCTCCCCCTGCCCGCGTCTCTCTCTCCCCCTGCCCGCGTCTCTCTCTCCCCCTGCCCGCGTCTCTCTCTCCCCCTGCCCGCGTCTCTCTCTCCCCCTGCCCGCGTCTCTCTCTCCCCCTGCCCGCGTCTCTCTCTCCCCCTGCCCGCGTCTCTCTCTCCCCCTGCCCGCGTCTCTCTCTCCCCGCCCGCGTCTCTCTCTCCCCCTGCCCGCGTCTCTCTCTCCCCCTGCCCGCGTCTCTCTCTCCCCCTGCCCGCGTCTCTCTCTCCCCCTGCCCGCGTCTCTCTCTCCCCCTGCCCGCGTCTCTCTCTCCCCCTGCCCGCGTCTCTCTCTCTCCCGCGTGCCTCTCCCCCCTGCCTGCGTGAACCCTGACTGCTATGTAATTTCCATTGACCAGTGTCTAACAGAGTGCATATGGTGTCAGTCAGGGTTTGGGAAATGCAGATCAGTTTGAGTGTGAAACCTGACAGTGGAGTGGACCCTTCCCATATCATGTCTTGTCCTGCTGGAGGTGAAGCCTGACAGTGGAGTGGACCCTTCCCATGTCCTGTCCTGTTGGAGGTGAAGCCTGACAGTGGAGTGGACCCTTCCCATATCATGTCTTGTCCTGCTGGAGGTGAAGCCTGACAGTGGAGTGGACCCTTCCCATGTCCTGTCCTGCTGGAGGTGAAGCCTGACAGTGGAGTGGACCCTTCCCATATCATGTCATGTCCTGTTGGAGGTGAAGCCTGACAGTGGAGTGGACCCTTCCCATATCATGTCTTGTCCTGCTGGAGGTGAAGCCTGACAGTGGAGTGGACCCTTCCCATATCATGTCCTGTCCTGCTGGAGGTGAAGCCTGACAGTGGAGTGGACCCTTCCCATATCCTGTCCTGCTGGAGGTGAAGCCTGACAGTGGAGTGGACCCTTCCCATATCATGTCATGTCCTGCTGTAGGTGAAGCCTGACAGTGGAGTGGACCCTTCCCATATCATGTCCTGTCCTGCTGGAGGTGAAGCCTGACAGTGGAGTGGACCCTTCCCATATCATGTCCTGTCCTGCTGGAGGTGAAGCCTGACAGTGGAGTGGACCCTTCCCATATCATGTCCTGTCCTGCTGGAGGTGAAGCCTGACAGTGGAGTGGACCCTCCCATATCATGTCCTGTTCTGCTGGAGGTGAAGCATGACATAAAATTAGGTAGTCGGCGGTCACGGTGGTTCATGAGTTCAAATGGCACCCTATTCCCTATGTAGTGCCCTACTTTTGACCCTAGGCTCATAGTAAGGCTCTGGTCCAAAAGTCGTGCACTACAGTATTCAGGTAATAGGGTGCCGTTTGGGAAGCAACCGAGGAAAGCTAAATGATTGAACAGCTGTTCTTGACAGCGAAGACATTTTAAAACGATAAAGATGTCAACTCCCCGTGTAGCCTAATACAATTTGTTGAGGACAGATTCAACAATTTGTCTGAATGTTCTGCTTCTAGCCCGGCTCTCTGTCAGACCCTGTCCCCTGTTAGGTCTGTACTGTTCCACGTGACTGCTATTTAATAACGGGAAGGGAGGGGGACCGTAGTAGATACATGTATTGTTGATCCGTTGTCCCCAACAACGTCTTTCTGTACAACACAGTGCAGCAGGTGATGCTTAGCCAGCACGATCCAATCCGCTGACGCTGAGCCAGCCCGATCCAATCCGCTGACGCTGAGCCAGCCCGATCCAATCCGCTGACGCTGAGCCAGCCCGATCCAATCCGCTGACGCTGAGCCAGCCCGATCCAATCCGCTGACGCTGAGCCAGCCCGATCCAATCCGCTGACGCTGAGCCAGCCCCATCCAATCCGCTGACGCTGAGCCAGCCCCATCCAATCCGCTGACGCTGAGCCAGCCCCATCCAATCCGCTGACGCTGAGCCAGCCCCATCCAATCCGCTGACGCTGAGCCAGCCCCATCCAATCCGCTGACGCTGAGCCAGCCCCATCCAATCCGCTGACGCTGAGCCAGCCCCATCCAATCCGCTGACGCTGAGCCAGCCCCATCCAATCCGCTGACGCTGAGCCAGCCCGATCCAATCCGCTGACGCTGAGCCAGCCCCATCCAATCCGCTGACGCTGAGCCAGCCCCATCCAATCCGCTGACGCTGAGCCAGCCCCATCCAATCCGCTGACGCTGAGCCAGCCCGATCCAATCCACTGACAGTCCACTGGCTACGACTCCATCATCGCCGGCCTTGAAATGCTACTGGAATTACATCCCTCCCTCCCTCCCTCCCTCCCTCCCTCAATTTAGTTATATCTGTCAAATCCGTGTAATTTTCTATAATCTTCGCTATCCTTTTCATCTTTTATCCCATCTTGTAAATCGATTGGCTTTGACGACGATCTTTGTCTGCTTGTGCCGAGGGGAGTGGAAACAGAATCGTCTAATCAGAGGCAGTGATCACGGCTCTGTTTCCTGCAGAGCGAACAACGCTGCTAAAACCCCCAGTTCAAACACTAGCGCTTGATTCCAACACACACTGACGATAAACAGGAGGATAAACGGAAAGAAAACAGACAGTTAATAATCGAGTCCTATTATACAGCCAATAGAGATGCTTGACTCCAAACAAACACACACTGAGTATATGAACAGAAAGAGAACAGAGACTGTTAATAATGGAGGCCTATTGTACAGCCAATAGAGATGCTGACGATGTACAGAGCGAAGAGGGAAAAACACACTCTAAAGGGTTTCAATCCTTCCAGCCATCCAGTCTTACTACAGTGTTATGGTGAGTTATCATATTGTCAGGGCACTAAGTGTTATAGTGCATTATTATGGGGCCACTAAGTGTTATGGTGTATTATTATGGGGTCACTAAGTGTTATGGTGTATTATTATGGGGTCACGAAGTGTTATAGTGTATTATGGGGGTCACTAAGTGTTATAGTGTAGTATTATGGGGTCACTAAGTGTTATAGTGTGGTATTATGGGGTCACTAAGTGTTAGTGTAGTATTATGGGGTCACTAAGTGTTATAGTGTAGTATTATGGGGTCACTAAGTGTTATAGTGTGATATTATGTAGTCACTAAGTGTTATGGTGTAGTATTATGGGGTCACTAAGTTTTATAGTGTATTATTATGGGGTCACTAAGTTTTATAGTGTATTATTATGGGGTCACTAAGTTTTATAGTGTATTATTATGGGATCACTAAGTGTTATAGTGTATTATGGGGGTCACTAAGTGTTATAGTGTATTATGGGGGTCACTAAGTGTTATAGTGTATTGTGAAGGTCACTAAGTGTTATAGTGTATTATTGGGGTCACTAAGTGTTATAGTGTATTATGGGGGTCACTAAGTGTTATAGTGTATTATGAAGGTCACTAAGTGTTATAGTGTATTATTGGGGTCACTAAGTTTTATAGTGTATTATTATGGGGGTCACTAAGTGTTATAGTGAGATATTATGTAGTCACTAAGTGTTATGGTGTAGTATTATGGGGTCACTAAGTTTTATAGTGTATTATTATGGGGTCACTAAGTTTTATAGTGTATTATTATGGGGTCACTAAGTTTTATAGTGTATTATTATGGGATCACTAAGTGTTATAGTGTATTATGGGATCACTAAGTGTTATAGTGTATTATGGGGTCACTAAGTGTTATAGTGTATTATGGGGTCACTAAGTGTTATAGTGTATTATGAAGGTCACTAAGTGTTATAGTGTATTATTGGGGTCACTAAGTGTTATAGTGTATTATGGGGACACTAAGTGTTATAGTGTAGTATTATTGGGTCACTAAGTGTTATAGTGTAGTATTATGGGGTCACTAAGTGTTATAGTGTGGTATTATGTAGTCACTAAGTGTTATAGTGTATTATTATGGGGTCACTAAGTGTTATAGTGCGTTATGGGGGTCACCAAGTGTTATAGTGTAGTATTATGGGGTCACTAAGTGTTATAGTGGATTATGGGGTCACTAAGTGGTATAGTGTATAATAGGGTCACTAAGTGTTATAGTGTATTATTATGGGGTCACTAAGTGTTATAGTGTATTATTATGGGGTCACTAAGTGTTATAGTGTATTATTATGTGGGTCACTAAGTGTTATAGTGTATTGTGGGTCACCAAGTGTTATAGTGTATTATTATGTGGGTCACTAAGTGTTATAGTGTATTGTGGGTCACTAAGTGTTATAGTGTATTATGGGGGTCACTAAGTGTTATAATGTATTATTATAGGGTCACTAAGTGTTATAGTGTATTGTGGGTCACCAAGTGTTATAGTGTATTATTATGTGGGTCACTAAGTGTTATAGTGTATTGTGGGTCACTAAGTGTTATAATGTATTATTATAGGGTCACTAAGTGTTATAGTGCGTTATGGGGGTCACCAAGTGTTATAGTGTAGTATTATGGGGTCACTAAGTGTTATAGTGTATTATTATGGGGTCACTAAGTGTTATAGTGTATTATTATGTGGGTCACTAAGTGTTATAGTGTATTGTGGGTCACCAAGTGTTATAGTGTATTATTATGTGGGTCACTAAGTGTTATAGTGTATTGTGGGTCACTAAGTGTTATAGTGTATTGTGGGTCACCAAGTGTTATAGTGTATTATTATGTGGGTCACTAAGTGTTATAGTGTATTGTGGGTCACTAAGTGTTATAGTGTATTGTGGGTCACTAAGTGTTATAGTGTATTATGGGGGTCACTAAGTGTTATAATGTATTATTATAGGGTCACTAAGTGTTATAGTGTATTGTGGGTCACCAAGTGTTATAGTGTATTATTATGTGGGTCACTAAGTGTTATAGTGTATTGTGGGTCACTAAGTGTTAGTGTATTATGGGGTCACTAAGTGTTATAATGTATTATTATAGGGTCACTAAGTGTTATAGTGCGTTATGGGGGTCACCAAGTGTTATAGTGTAGTATTATGGGGTCACTAAGTGTTATAGTGTATTATTATGGGGTCACTAAGTGTTATAGTGTATTATTATGTGGGTCACTAAGTGTTATAGTGTATTGTGGGTCACCAAGTGTTATAGTGTATTATTATGTGGGTCACTAAGTGTTATAGTGTATTATTATGGGGTCACTAAGTTTTATAGTGTATTATTATGGGATCACTAAGTGTTATAGTGTATTATGGGGGTCACTAAGTGTTATAGTGTATTATGAAGGTCACTAAGTGTTATAGTGTATTATTGGGGTCACTAAGTTTTATAGTGTATTATTATGGGGGTCACTAAGTGTTATAGTGAGATATTATGTAGTCACTAAGTGTTATGGTGTAGTATTATGGGGTCACTAAGTTTTATAGTGTATTATTATGGGGTCACTAAGTTTTATAGTGTATTATTATGGGGTCACTAAGTTTTATAGTGTATTATTATGGGATCACTAAGTGTTATAGTGTATTATGGGATCACTAAGTGTTATAGTGTATTATGGGGTCACTAAGTGTTATAGTGTATTATGGGGTCACTAAGTGTTATAGTGTATTATGAAGGTCACTAAGTGTTATAGTGTATTATTGGGGTCACTAAGTGTTATAGTGTATTATGGGGACACTAAGTGTTATAGTGTAGTATTATTGGGTCACTAAGTGTTATAGTGTAGTATTATGGGGTCACTAAGTGTTATAGTGTGGTATTATGTAGTCACTAAGTGTTATAGTGTATTATTATGGGGTCACTAAGTGTTATAGTGTGTTATGGGGGTCACCAAGTGTTATAGTGTAGTATTATGGGGTCACTAAGTGGTATAGTGTATTATTATGGTGTCACTAAGTGTTATAGTGTATTATTATGTGGGTCACTAAGTGTTATAGTGTATTGTGGGTCACCAAGTGTTATAGTGTATTATTATGTGGGTCACTAAGTGTTATAGTGTATTATGGGGTCACTAAGTGTTATAGTGTAGTATTATGGGGTCACTAAGTGTTATAGTGTATTATGGGGGTCACTAAGTGTTATAGTGTGTTATGGGGGTCACCAAGTGTTATAGTGTAGTATTATGGGGTCACTAAGTGTTATAGTGGATTATGGGGTCACTAAGTGGTATAGTGTATAATAGGGTCACTAAGTGTTATAGTGTATTATTATGGTGTCACTAAGTGTTATAGTGTATTATTATGTGGGTCACTAAGTGTTATAGTGTATTGTGGGTCACCAAGTGTTATAGTGTAGTATTATGGGGTCACTAAGTGTTATAGTGTATTATGGGGTCACTAAGTGTTATAGTGTATTATGGGGGTCACTAAGTGTTATAGTGTATTATGAGGGTCACTAAATGTTAGTGTATTATGAGGGTCACTAAGTGTTATAGTGTAGTATTATGGGGTCACTAAGTGTTATAGTGTATTATGAGGGTCACTAAGTGTTATAGTGTAGTGTTATGGGGTCACTAAGTGTTATAGTGTAGTATTATGGGGTCACTAAGTGTTATAGTGTGGTATTATGTAGTCACTAAGTGTTATAGTGTATTATTATGGGGTCACTAAGTTTTATAGTCTATTATTATGGGGTCACTAAGTTTAATAGTGTATTATTATGGGGTCACTAAGTGTTATAGTGTATTATTATGGGGTCACTAAGTGTTATAGTGTATTATGGGGGTCACTAAGTGTTATAGTGTATTATTATGTGGGTCACTAAGTGTTATAGTGTATTGTGGGTCACCAAGTGTTATAGTGTATTATTATGTGGGTCACTAAGTGTTATAGTGTATTGTGGGTCACCAAGTGTTATAGTGTATTATTATGTGGGTCACTAAGTGTTATAGTGTATTGTGGGTCACTAAGTGTTATAGTGTATTATGGGGTCACTAAGTGTTATAATGTATTATTATAGGGTCACTAAGTGTTATAGTGCGTTATGGGGGTCACCAAGTGTTATAGTGTAGTATTATGGGGTCACTAAGTGTTATAGTGTAGTATTATGGGGTCACTAAGTGTTATAGTGGATTATGGGGTCACTAAGTGGTATAGTGTATAGTATATAGTGTATGGTATAGTGTATAATAGGGTAAGTGTTATAGTGTAGTATTATGGGGTCACTAAGTGTTATAGTGTGGTATTATGTAGTCACTAAGTGTTATAGTGTATTATTATGGGGTCACTAAGTTTTATAGTGTATTATTATGGGGTCACTAAGTTTTATAGTGTATTATTATGGGGTCACTAAGTGTTATAGTGTATTATTATGGGGTCACTAAGTGTTATAGTGTATTATTATGGGGTCACTAAGTGTTATAGTGTATTATTATGGGGTCACTAAGTGTTATAGTGTATTATTATGTGGGTCACTAAGTGTTATAGTGTATCGTGGGTCACTAAGTGTTATAGTGTATTATGGGGTCACTAAGTGTTATAATGTATTATTATAGGGTCACTAAGTGTTATAGTGTGTTATGGGGGTCACCAAGTGTTATAGTGTAGTATTATGGGGTCACTAAGTGTTATAGTGTATTATTATGTGGGTCACTAAGTGTTATAGTGTATTGTGGGTCACCAAGTGTTATGGTGTATTATTATGTGGGTCACTAAGTGTTATAGTGTATTGTGGGTCACCAAGTGTTATAGTGTATTATTATGTGGGTCACTAAGTGTTATAGTGTATTATGGGGTCACTAAGTGTTATAGTGTAGTATTATGGGGTCACTAAGTTTTATAGTGTAGTATTATGGGGTCACTAAGTTTTATAGTGTATTATTATGGGGTCACTAAGTGTTATAGTGTATTATGGGGTCACTAAGTGTTATAGTGTATTATGGGGGTCACTAAGTGTTATAGTGTATTATGGGGGTCACTAAGTGTTATAGTGTATTATTATGGGGTCACTAAGTGTTATAGTGTATTATGGGGTCACTAAGTGGTATAGTGTATAATAGGGTCACTAAGTGTTCTAGTGTATTGTTATGGGGTCACTAAGTGTTATAGTGTATTATTATGTGGGTCACTAAGTGTTATAGTGTATTGTGGGTCACCAAGTGTTATAGTGTATTATTATGTGGGTCACTAAGTGTTATAGTGTATTGTGGGTCACTAAGTGTTATAGTGTATTATGGGGTCACTAAGTGTTATAATGTATTATTATAGGGTCACTAAGTGTTATAGTGTGTTATGGGGGTCACCAAGTGTTATAGTGTAGTATTATGGGGTCACTAAGTGTTATAGTGTATTATTATGGTGTCACTAAGTGTTATAGTGTATTATTATGTGGGTCACTAAGTGTTATAGTGTATTGTGGGTCACCAAGTGTTATAGTGTAGTATTATGGGGTCACTAAGTGTTATAGTGTATTATGGGGTCACTAAGTGTTAAAGTGTATTATGGTGGTCACTAAGTGTTATAGTGTATTATGAGGGTCACTAAGTGTTATAGTGTATTATGAGGGTCACTAAGTGTTATAGTGTATTATGAGGGTCTCTAAGTGTTATAGTGTAGTGTTATGGGGTCACTAAGTGTTATAGTGTAGTATTATGGGGTCACTAAGTGTTATAGTGTGGTATTATGGGGTCACTAAGTGTTATAGTGTGGTATTATGGGGTCACTAAGTGTTATAGTGTAGTATTATGGGGTCACTAAGTGTTATAGTGTGGTATTATGTAGTCACTAAGTGTTATAGTGTATTATTATGGGGTCACTAAGTTTTATAGTGTATTATTATGGGGTCACTAAGTTTTATAGTGTATTATTATGGGGTCACTAAGTTTTATAGTGTATTATTATGGGGTCACTAAGTGTTATAGTGTATTATTATGGGGTCACTAAGTGTTATAGTGTATTATGGGGGTCACTAAGTGTTATAGTGTATTATTATGTGGGTCGCTAAGTGTTATAGTGTATTGTGGGTCACCAAGTGTTATAGTGTATTATTATGTGGGTCACTAAGTGTTATAGTGTATTGTGGGTCACCAAGTGTTATAGTTTATTATTATGTGGGTCACTAAGTGTTATAGTGTATTATGGGGTCACTAAGTGTTATAATGTATTATTATAGGGTCACTAAGTGTTATAGTGCGTTATGGGGGTCACCAAGTGTTATAGTGTAGTATTATGGGGTCACTAAGTGTTATAGTGGATTATGGGGTCACTAAGTGGTATAGTGTATAGTATATAGTGTATGGTATAGTGTATAATAGGGTAAGTGTTATAGTGTAGTATTATGGGGTCACTAAGTGTTATAGTGTGGTATTATGTAGTCACTAAGTGTTATAGTGTATTATTATGGGGTCACTAAGTTTTATAGTGTATTATTATGGGGTCACTAAGTTTTAGTGTATTATTATGGGGTCACTAAGTGTTATAGTGTATTATTATGGGGTCACTAAGTGTTATAGTGTATTATTATGGGGTCACTAAGTGTTATAGTGTATTATTATGGGGTCACTAAGTGTTATAGTGTGTTATGGGGGTCACCAAGTGTTATAGTGTAGTATTATGGGGTCACTAAGTGTTATAGTGTATTATTATGTGGGTCACTAAGTGTTATAGTGTATTGTGGGTCACCAAGTGTTATAGTGTATTATTATGTGGGTCACTAAGTGTTATAGTGTATTATGGGGGCACTAAGTGTTATAATGTATTATTATAGGGTCACTAAGTGTTATAGTGTATTATGGGGGTCACTAAGTGTTATAGTGTATTATGTGGGTCACTAAGTGTTATAGTGTATTGTGGGTCACCAAGTGTTATAGTGTATTATTATGTGGGTCACTAAGTGTTATAGTGTATTATGGGGTTACTAAGTGTTATAGTGTATTATGGGGGTCACTAAGTGTTATAGTGTATTATTATAGGGTCACTAAGTGTTATAGTGTATTATTATGTGGGTCACTAAGTGTTATAGTGTATTATGGGGTCACTAAGTGTTATAGTGTAGTATTATAGTTTGGGGGTCATGGCTGCTGTCTCTGTCTTGTAATGTAGGGTATTTGAGTGTAACGCACACACACACACACACACGCGCGGCACAGCGTTGAGTGCTCTCTAGTAGAGACAGATGGGGTGACTGATAGTGGTGGGCTTTAGGGTTGTTGTACTTAGTACAACTGATGTACATTAGCCAGACTTCAGAGGGAGTTGGATGAAGAGAGTCTGTCTGTCTGACGCTTAAATGGAACCAACAACCCCAAGCCTGATACATCTGGTCTGTTGTTGGTCAGCCAGCAACAGGCCCTGCGTGCTTCTTCTGCTCGGACAATAATGATACGACAAGACTGAAAACTAACTAAATGACAGCCTGAAAAACAACCATGTCACCCTCATCTCCTTCTGCTAACATATCAGGGAAGGGAAATGAACACCAGCCACCAGCCGAATGCTGGTCCAGTTTGTCATTGGCTGGTAGAATGTCTATATTCCTAGCAGACACATTGACGAGTGGTCCCACAGGTCAGACCAAAGTCCCACAGGTCAGACCAAAGTCCCACAGGTCAAACCAAAGTCCCACAGGTCAAACCAAAGTCCCACAGGCTAAAAAAAAAACCAACTGTTTTAACATGACAAAACTTGTGCGTTTTCTGTGATTTGTCTATTTTAGAAATTGTGACTGGTAGAGAGGGGGGCCTGGTAGAGGGGGGGGGGCCGGTAGAGGGGGGGGGGGGGTGGGGTAGAGGAGGGGGGTACCGGGTAGAGAAGGGGGGTACCGGGTAGAGAAGGGGGAGACCGGGTACCGGGTAGAAAGGGGGGGACCAACAACAGCTTCACTAACACCCGTTGTTAACCATCAGGCCAGTGTTAACCTTCGACCTCGATGTGTCTAACGACAGCTTAGTCTGTCAGTAGGTCTTTGTTAATGTGGTCCGTAACCTTGTTTTATGAGAACATTATGGGCTTTTTTAATGACTGGCCTCTCTTGTCCCTGTCTGTGTGTTCCTCAGATGGACAGGTTCGCCAGTATCCGTATCCCAGGCAGTAAGAAAGAGCGTCCTCACCTCCCTCATGTCAAACACTCCTCCTCGTCTGAATGGTCTTCCTCCTCCGCTGAGTTTGAGGACCTGTCTTCCAAGATCACCTCAGAACAGGAGATACTGGGCCTCTTCGAGAAGATGATGGTAGGGGATGGATGAGGTGTCTGCGTGTGTGTGTGTGTGTCTCTCTCTCGCTCTCTCTGTCTCTCTCTCTGTCTCTGTCTCTCTCTCTCTCTCTCTCTCTCTCTCTCTCTCTCTCTCTCTCTGTCTCTCTGTCTCTCTGTCTCTCTGTCTCTCTGTCTCTGTCTCTCTCTCTCTCTCTCTCTCTCTCTCTCTCTCTCTCTCTCTCTCTCTCTCTCTCTCTCTCTCTCTCTCTCTCTCTCTCTCTCTCTCTCTCTCTCTCTCTCTCTCTCTCTCTCTCTCTCTCTCTCTCTCTCTCTCTCTCTCTCTCTCTCTCTCTCTCTGTCTCTCTGTCTCCTGTCTCTCGCTCTCTCTCTCTCTGTCTCTCTCTGTCTCTCTGTGTGTGTATTTGAGAATATGAGGATGGTACGTTATGTTATGTTGCTGCAGGGCATGTTCTCAGAGTCAGACATACTGACAGTTTCACATTCAAAATACATACCGGTACTTCCTGTCTTCTGACCGCCCTCAGGGAGGTGTGATAGGGGGAAATACAGACTAGAGTCAATAATGGAACACACACACACACACACACACACACCGAGTCAGTTGTTTTTAAGTGGGCTCCATTTTCTTCTCTTAGCTTGTAATTCCACAGATCCCAGTTGTCTCTACGGGATTCGAGGACATTCAGGACTGTGGTGTTTCAACACCCCCACTGATAGTAGGGTGTTCACATAGTGGGCATGAATGTCAGGAGTACCGGTAAATGCAGTTGTCTCTACGGGATTCGGGGACATTCAGGACTGTGGTATTTCAACACGGCATCACGTTTTTACATCAGCTTGGTATTAAACTGAGGTGAGGTGCATTGTGGTTTTTTTTATACCTTGGTATTAAACGTTTGTACGCTTCACGACGTCTCTGACGCTTCCTGGTCCTGCAGACTGACACCGTTTCGTTTTTTCCGTGTGAGGTGAGGTGAGGTGCATGGTGGGTATTTTAATACCTTTCCTCTCTTCAAAAGAAGAGACCATTTCATTCAAAGGAACATCCAATTACATTGACAACATCTCTTGGTCTCGTCGTCCCATTTTTTCTGTCCCTGTACTCCATAAAACCCCAAACTCGGGTCTTAGGAAGCTTCCTGGTCATGCGGACAGTTACATTTGTTAGTCAGGACGACGACAAAAGGTGTTCATTCCACAGACTCTCGGGTTACGGTGCCTTCGTAGACATTATTTTTTTTCATTTTTCACTTTTAAAAGTAGAGAATATCCCGTTCGTCAAGACCCATCCAACGGACAGAGAACCTCTTCAACTCATTCTGTTGTCCTCAAAAGAACATCCAATTATAAAGTTTCATAAAAGATGTCTGTTGTTGTTTTTTTTTTTTTCTTTCTTTCTCTCTCTCTGACCTCTGACCTAGTGTTCCGGTGGGGGAGGATTTAAAAAGCTTGTCTCCCTCGGCAACGGAACTGTTGTGTCTGACGTTCCAAACGGAATCCTATTTCCTGTAAGGGTTTACTGTTCTATGGCCCATAGGGCTCTGGTTACAATTAGGGTACTATGTAGGGAATAGGGTGACGTTTGAGTCAAATCCTGAAAGAAAATGTCACCCGGGATTTACCTGGCTCTGTGTGGCTGGCTCTGTGTGGCTGGCTCTGTGTGGCTGGCTCTGTGTGGCTGGCTCTGTGTGGCTGGCTCTGTGTGGCTGGCTCTGTGTGGCTGGCTCTGTGTGGCTGGCTCTGTGTGGCTGGCTCTGTGTGGCTGGCTCTGTGTGGCTGGCTCTGTGTGGCTGGCTCTGTGTGGCTGGCTCTGTGTGCTGCTGCCTTAGAAGATTGACTTGCTGAAATGGGTTGATTCCTAAATGGCAACTTTAATATAGTGCACTACTTTAGACTTTTGAGAAGTAGTGTGCATGTAGGGAATAGGGTGCCATTTGGGAAGCGCCCTTGATGACATGGGTGACTCATTAAGCACCCTTGGTGATGCGTTATGCTCCCTTGGTGATGCGTTATGCACCCTTGGTGATGCGTTAAGCTCCCTTGGTGATGCGTTATGCACCCTTGGTGATGCGTTAAGCTCCCTTGGTGATGCGTTATGCACCCTTGGTGATGCGTTATGCACCCTTGGTGATGCGTTAAGCTCCCTTGGTGATGCGTTATGCACCCTTGGTGATGCGTTATGCACCCTTGGTGACGCGTTAAGCACCCTTGGTGATGCGTTATGCACCCTTGGTGATGCGTTAAGCTCCCTTGGTGATGCGTTATGCACCCTTGGTGATGCGTTATGCACCCTTGGTGATGCGTTATGCACCCTTGGTGATGCGTTATGCACCCTTGGTGACGCGTTAAGCACCCTTGGTGACGCGTTAAGCACCCTTGGTGACGCGTTATGCACCCTTGGTGACGCGTTATGCACCCTTGGTGACGCGTTATGCACCCTTGGTGACGCGTTATGCACCCTTGGTGACGCGTTATGCACCCTTGGTGACGCGTTATGCACCCTTGGTGACGCGTTATGCACCCTTGGTGACGCGTTATGCACCCTTGGTGACGCGTTATGCACCCTTGGTGACGCGTTATGCACCCTTGGTGATGCGTTAAGCTCCCTTGGTGATGCGTTATGCTCCCTTGGTGATGCGTTATGCTCCCTTGGTGATGCGTTATGCACCCTTGGTGACGCAGGTGACTCAACCGGAAACACAACCTAACCAAGCTGTACTGCTTCTTGACACGATGTCCACTTAACCCGGAAGCCTCACCAATGGGCGCGGCCCGCCACAGGAGTCGCTAGAGCATGATGGGACAAGGACATCCCTGCCGTCCAACGCCGTGACTCACACAGCTCTGCTACGGAGAGGTGACAGGGACAACACTGGTAATGACTCACACAGCTCTGCCTCGGAGAGGTGACAGACAACACCGGTAATGACTCACACAGCTCTGCCTTGGAGAGTTGACGGGGACAACACCGGTAATGACTCACACGGCTCTGCCTCAGAGAGGTGACAGGGACACCGGTAATGACTCACACAGCTCTGCCTCAGAGAGGTGACAGGGACACCGGTAATGACTCACACAGCTCTGCCTCAGAGAGGTGACAGGGACACCGGTAATGACTCACACAGCTCTGCCTCGGAGAGGTGACAGACAACACCGGTAATGACTCACACAGCTCTGCCTTGGAGAGTTGACGGGGACAACACCGGTAATGACTCACACGGCTCTGCCTCAGAGAGGTGACAGGGACACCGGTAATGACTCACACAGCTCTGCCTTGGAGAGTTGACGGGGACAACACCGGTAATGACTCACACGGCTCTGCCTCAGAGAGGTGACAGGGACACCGGTAATGACTCACACAGCTCTGCCTCAGAGAGGTGACAGGGACACCGGTAATGACTCACACAGCTCTGCCTCAGAGAGGTGACAGGGACAACGGTAATTGATGTCCTGGCCGTTCTTCTACGTGACTGGAATGAGGAAGAACAGAAAAGGGTACCATGACTGTGATCTGGTTTTAAAGGTTTCAGTGGAAGTAAAGAATTGAATCCCTCAGACGGTGTTGGCTAAATGAAGGCTGGATGCCGTTTTGCCAGTAAACAGATCGACCTATTGATTCCATAAGGAAAGTGTTTCAAGGCCAGCTACAGAGCAGGCCAGCTGGAGAGCGGGCCAGTTACAGAGCGGGCCAGTTGGAGAGCGGGCCAGTTTCCATTGACTCGTCAGTTGCTTTCTCTAAAGAGGCCATGATAAGCTAACCCCACCTGATAGCGACACCGTCATGTAGGCTGACTTCATCTTTACACAGACTCTCTCTGTCTCTCTCTCTCTCTCTCTCTGTCTCTGTCTGTCTGTCTCACACACACACACACACACACACACACACACACACACACACATATCTATGTTTCATCTTCAGAGCTCCGTGTCCTCTAACCTCGCCAGCTGACATGGATACAGTTTAATCCTTCGTCTCTTCCTCACCTCTACCTATGCTCCTCCTCCTCCTCTCTTCTTAATCGATCCAATCCCAGCCTAGTGCTTTCTACGAGGGAATGATTGGACCGTTGCCCGTGGAGACCAGACATTACACAGGAGGAAGCTCCATAACACTTCTGATGACACGTTGTTGAAAGAGCTGGACCGTGTGTGTCTGTGTGTGTGTCTGTGTGTGTGTGTGTGTGTAACAAGGTTATTATAGATCAACTAAAACCAAAAAAATAATGAAAAATAAAGATATAAATGAACAAACAAAACAACCGAAACCATCTTTGACTCCAAAACGAACTAAAATAATAACTGTCAGTTCCAGTTTAATGTTGAGGCATTTTATTTGACTAATTAGGTTTAAGTTCCTGAATCTAACGGGTCACGTCGAGGTTGATTCGATCGTTTAGAGACTCGGCGAGGTTGATTCGATCGTTTAGAGACTCGGCGAGGTTGATTCGATCGTTTAGAGACTCGGCGAGGTTGATTCGATCGTTTAGAGACTTGGCGAGGTTGATTCGATCGTTTAGAAGGGAGACTCGTCGAGGTTGATTCGATCGTTTAGAAGGGAGACTCGGCGAGGTTGATTCGATCGTTTAGAAGGGAGACTCGGCGAGGTTGATTCGATCGTTTAGAAGGGAGACTCGGCGAGGTTGATTCGATCGTTTAGAAGGGAGACTCGGCGAGGTTGATTCGATCGTTTAGAAGGGAGACTCGTCGAGGTTGATTCGATCGTTTAGAAGGGAGACTCGGCGAGGTTGATTCGATCGTTTAGAAGGGAGACTCGGCGAGGTTGTTTCGATCGTTTAGAGACTCGGCGAGGTTGATTCGATCGGTTAGAAGGGAGACTCGTCGAGGTTGATTCGATCGTTTAGAAGGGAGACTCGACGAGGTTGATTCGATCGTTTAGAAGGGAGACTCGACGAGCAGCACTGCAGACACTGACTAGTAGAATGAAGCAATGGGACTGTGGAGGAGTGGAGTCTAGGGGAGGTGAATCTGCCACGGTTTAAAATCGGACACCTGTTGAGGATTTCCAACGGATCAACGTGGCAGTGTTGCCGTAGTTCATCAAATATTTTCTGTATAATGTCGGAAATAAACATGTTTCCCCCTTTTATATCACACACTCACCTATTGACATCATAATGTATGTGTAAACGTTGTACAGTCGATTAGAGATCCTGAAATATCACATTTATACGTCTACTGTTCACCACAGCAGATTTGGTTCCTGTTTCAGTCGTGTCTTTGGTCACGTTCTCCTTGGTCAAACGAAAACAGCCTGATGATTGGTTGACAATAGAGCCTCAAACAAAAAAACAGCCTAATGATTGGTGGACACAAGTTAATAGTTGATACAATGTGTCAAGTTCCTTACAGACAGACAATGAGTGGCCATTGTGATGTTTATTTTTATCAGGTTATCTTCTACCTTCAGGCTGCAATGTTTTTATTTGTTGGCTTTATGTCGGCTATTTCTACGTTTTTGGGCAGTAGAAGTTTCTTCTAGATTTGTCATTTGGATATAATTTTGATCAACCACATGACATTGATTTTGAAATATGAAGGCGTTTTATTTTATATATATATTTAAAAAAAAGTTTTACATGAAAATATGCGTATTAAGATCATAACTGGCAGATCAGTAGAAACGGTCGGATAACTTGGCACTCCACATGGCAAAGGTTGCAGACCGCTGGTCTAGCCTGTTACCGGCAACTTCAGGAGCCTAACGGCAGAATCTGTGAAGGCCAGCAGCAGGGCCAGGAACATGGTTTTCCTTCTGGTTCGACTATATTGATCTCCGGCTCCCTCTTGAGTCATTTGTGTCCAGTTTGTGTAAGTGCTTAAAGCATCAGACAAGCTCAGTAGCAACATACAGTTGACTTGATTAACACACAGGGTACGTCTATATATGGAAAAATACACGTTTAAACATTTCGACCAATCATTTGGTCTAAAGACCAGGTTTGGGCTGTTGCCTGTCTGTCTCTATGGTCTCTGGGCTGTTGCCTGTCTGTCTCTATGGTCTCTGGGCTGTTGCCTGTCTGTCTCTATGGTCTCTGGGCTGTTGCCTGTCTGTCTCTATGGTCTCTGGGCTGTTGCCTGTCTGTCTCTATTGTCTCTGGGCTGTTGCCTGTCTGGCTCTATGGTCTCTGGGCTGTTGCCTGTCTGTCTCTATGGTCTCTGGGCTGTTGTCTGTCTCTCTGTATCTTCTCTGGGCTGTTGCCTGTCTGTCTCTCTGTATCTTCTCTGGGCTGTTGCCTGTCTGTCTCTATTGTCTCTGGGCTGTTGCCTGTCTGTCTCTGTATCTTCTCTGGGCTGTTGCCTGTCTGTCTCTATTGTCTCTGGGCTGTTGCCTGTCTGTCTCTGTATCTTCTCTGGGCTGTTGCCTGTCTCTCTCTATCTTCTCTGGGCTGATGCCTGTCTGTCTCTGGGCTGTTGCCTGTCTGTCTCTATCGTTTCTGGGCTGATGCCTGTCTGTCTCTCTCTGTCATTTCTGGGCTGTTGCCTGTATCTACCATTGTCAATGTCACCTTTCCAAGGCCCCAAGAGAACAGGCCATCACACAGTCAGGACGCCACACCACTGGGGTTCCATCCCAAATGGCACCCTATTCCCTACATCGTGCACTACTTTAGACCAGAGCCCTATAGAAAGAACCCTATTCCCTATATAGTGCACTACTTTAGACCAGAGCCCTATAGAACCATATTCCCTACATCCTGCACTACTTTAGACCAGAGCCCTATAGAACCCTATTCCCTATATAGTGCCCTACTTTAGACCAGGACCCCATTTTTGGGATGCAGTATGGATCTCTCTTCTCTTTTCACGTCGGCTGTTTCTGTTTTAATACGGCATGACTTTGTTTTCACTTCCTGAAGGACAAAATGGATCTAAATGGTCAGTCAGTCACCCAACAGAGATCCTATTTAAACAATGATTTCCTATGGAATTCTACGGTTCTATCTCCGCGACGCTTATTCTGAAAATACAAAAGCAAATTAATGATATGGCCTTTTAAATACGTGCTTTTAAATACCTGCTTTTAAATACCTGCTTTTAAATACCTGCTTTTAAATACCTGCTTTTAAATACCTGCTTTTAAATACCTGCTTTTAAATACCTGCTTTTATATAGGTGCTTTTAAATACCTGCTTTTAAATACGTGCTTTTAAATACCTGCTTTTATATAGGTGCTTTTAAATACGTGCTTTTAAATACCTGCTTTTAAATACGTGCTTTTAAATACGTGCTTTTATATAGGTGCTTTTAAATACGTGCTTTTATATAGGTGCTTTTAAATACGTGCTTTTAAATACGTGCTTTTAAATACGTGCTTTTAAATACGTACTTTTATATAGGTGCTTTTAAATACGTGCTTTTATATAGGTGCTTTTATATACGTGCTTTTAAATACGTGCTTTTATATAGGTGCTTTTATATAGGTGCTTTTATATAGGTGCTTTTAAATACGTGCTTTTAAATACGTGCTTTTATATACGTGCTTTTAAATACGTGCTTTTATATACGTGCTTTTAAATACGTGCTTTTAAATACGTGCTTTTAAATACGTGCTTTTAAATACGTGCTTTTAAATACGTGCTTTTAAATACGTGCTTTTATATAGGTGCTTTTATATAGGTGCTTTTAAATACGTGCTTTTATATAGGTGCTTTTATATAGGTGCTTTTAAATACGTGCTTTTAAATACGTGCTTTTAAATACGTGCTTTTAAATACGTGCTTTTATATACGTGCTTTTAAATACGTGCTTTTATATAGGTGCTTTTAAATACGTGCTTTTATATAGGTGCTTTTAAATACGTGCTTTTATATAGGTGCTTTTAAATACGTGCTTTTAAATACGTGCTTTTAAATACGTGCTTTTATATAGGTGCTTTTAAATACGTGCTTTTAAATACGTGCTTTTATATAGGTGCTTTTATATAGGTGCTTTTATATAGGTGCTTTTAAATACGTGCTTTTAAATACGTGCTTTTATATAGGTGCTTTTAAATACGTGCTTTTAAATACGTGCTTTTAAATACGTGCTTTTATATACGTGCTTTTAAATACGTGCTTTTAAATACGTGCTTTTAAATACGTGCTTTTATATAGGTGCTTTTAAATACGTGCTTTTAAATACGTGCTTTTATATAGGTGCTTTTATATAGGTGCTTTTAAATACGTGCTTTTAAATACGTGCTTTTATATAGGTGCTTTTAAATACGTGCTTTTATATACGTGCTTTTAAATACGTGCTTTTATATAGGTGCTTTTAAATACGTGCTTTTAAATACGTGGTTTTATATAGGTGCTTTTAAATACGTGCTTTTAAATACGTGCTTTTAAATACGTGCTTTTATATAGGTGCTTTTAAATACGTGCTTTTAAATACGTGCTTTTATATACGTGCTTTTAAATACGTGCTTTTATATAGGTGCTTTTAAATACGTGCTTTTAAATACGTGCTTTTAAATACGTGCTTTTAAATACGTGCTTTTATATAGGTGCTTTTATAAACGTGCTTTTAAATACGTGCTTTTAAATACGTGCTTTTAAATACGTGCTTTTAAATACGTGCTTTTATATAGGTGCTTTTAAATACGTGCTTTTAAATACGTGCTTTTAAATACGTGCTTTTAAATACGTGCTTTTATATAGGTGCTTTTATATAGGTGCTTTTAAATACGTGCTTTTAAATACGTGCTTTTAAATACATGCTTTTATATAGGTGCTTTTAAATACGTGCTTTTAAATACGTGCTTTTAAATACGTGCTTTTAAATACGTGCTTTTAAATACGTGCTTTTAAATACGTGCTTTTATATACGTGCTTTTAAATACGTGCTTTTAAATACGTGCTTTTAAATACGTGCTTTTAAATACGTGCTTTTAAATACGTGCTTTTAAATACGTGCTTTTAAATACGTGCTTTTAAATACGTGCTTTTAAATACGTGCTTTTAAATACGTGCTTTTATATAGGTGCTTTTAAATACGTGCTTTTATATACGTGCTTTTAAATACGTGCTTTTAAATACGTGCTTTTAAATACGTGCTTTTAAATACGTGCTTTTAAATACGTGCTTTTAAATACGTGCTTTTATATAGGTGCTTTTATATACGTGCTTTTAAATACGTGCTTTTAAATACGTGCTTTTAAATACGTGCTTTTAAATACGTGCTTTTATATAGGTGCTTTTAAATACGTGCTTTTAAATACGTGCTTTTAAATACGTGCTTTTAAATACGTGCTTTTAAATACGTGCTTTTAAATACGTGCTTTTAAATACGTGCTTTTAAATACGTGCTTTTAAATACGTGCTTTTAAATACGTGCTTTTATATAGGTGCTTTTATATACGTGCTTTTAAATACGTGCTTTTAAATACGTGCTTTTAAATACGTGCTTTTAAATACGTGCTTTTATATAGGTGCTTTTAAATACGTGCTTTTAAATACGTGCTTTTAAATACGTGCTTTTAAATACGTGCTTTTAAATACGTGCTTTTAAATACGTGCTTTTAAATACGTGCTTTTAAATACGTGCTTTTAAATACGTGCTTTTATATAGGTGCTTTTAAATACGTGCTTTTATATACGTGCTTTTAAATACGTGCTTTTAAATACGTGCTTTTAAATACGTGCTTTTAAATACGTGCTTTTATATACGTGCTTTTAAATACGTGCTTTTAAATACGTGCTTTTATATAGGTGCTTTTATATAGGTGCTTTTATATAGGTGCTTTTAAATACGTGCTTTTAAATACGTGCTTTTATATAGGTGCTTTTAAATACGTGCTTTTATATAGGTGCTTTTAAATACGTGCTTTTATATAGGTGCTTTTAAATACGTGCTTTTAAATACCTGCTTTTATATAGGTGCTTTTAAATACCTGCTTTTAAATACGTGCTTTTAAATACGTGCTTTTATATACGTGCTTTTATATACGTGCTTTTAAATACGTGCTTTTAAATACGTGCTTTTAAATACGTGCTTTTATATACGTGCTTTTATATACGTGCTTTTAAATACGTGCTTTTAAATACGTGCTTTTAAATACGTGCTTTTAAATACGTGCTTTTAAATACGTGCTTTTAAATACGTGCTTTTATATACGTGCTTTTATATAGGTGCTTTTAAATACGTGCTTTTAAATACGTGCTTTTATATAGGTGCTTTTAAATACGTGCTTTTAAATACGTGCTTTTATATAGGTGCTTTTAAATACGTGCTTTTAAATACGTGCTTTTATATAGGTGCTTTTAAATACGTGCTTTTAAATACGTGCTTTTATATACGTGCTTTTAAATACGTGCTTTTATATAGGTGCTTTTAAATACGTGCTTTTATATACGTGCTTTTAAATACGTGCTTTTATATAGGTGCTTTTAAATACGTGCTTTTAAATACGTGCTTTTAAATACGTGCTTTTATATACGTGCTTTTAAATACGTGCTTTTATATACGTGCTTTTATATACGTGCTTTTATATAGGTGCTTTTAAATACGTGCTTTTAAATACGTGCTTTTATATAGGTGCTTTTAAATACGTGCTTTTAAATACGTGCTTTTAAATACGTGCTTTTAAATACGTGCTTTTAAATACGTGCTTTTATATACGTGCTTTTAAATACGTGCTTTTAAATACGTGCTTTTAAATAGGTGCTTTTAAATACGTGCTTTTAAATACGTGCTTTTAAATACGTGCTTTTAAATACGTGCTTTTATATAGGTGCTTTTAAATACGTGCTTTTATATAGGTGCTTTTAAATACGTGCTTTTAAATACGTGCTTTTATATACGTGCTTTTAAATACGTGCTTTTAAATACGTGCTTTTAAATACGTGCTTTTATATAGGTGCTTTTAAATACGTGCTTTTATATAGGTGCTTTTAAATACGTGCTTTTAAATACGTGCTTTTATATACGTGCTTTTATATAGGTGCTTTTAAATACGTGCTTTTAAATACGTGCTTTTAAATACGTGCTTTTATATAGGTGCTTTTAAATACGTGCTTTTAAATACGTGCTTTTATATAGGTGCTTTTAAATACGTGCTTTTATATAGGTGCTTTTAAATACGTGCTTTTAAATACTTGCTTTTAAATACGTGCTTTTAAATACGTGCTTTTAAATACGTGCTTTTATATAGGTGCTTTTAAATACGTGCTTTTATATAGGTGCTTTTATATAGGTGCTTTTATATACGTGCTTTTAAATACGTGCTTTTAAATACGTGCTTTTAAATACGTGCTTTTATATACGTGCTTTTAAATACGTGCTTTTAAATACGTGCTTTTAAATACGTGCTTTTATATAGGTGCTTTTATATAGGTGCTTTTATATAGGTGCTTTTATATAGGTGCTTTTAAATACGTGCTTTTAAATAGGTGCTTTTATATAGGTGCTTTTATATAGGTGCTTTTATATAGGTGCTTTTATATAGGTGCTTTTAAATACGTGCTTTTAAATACGTGCTTTTAAATACGTGCTTTTATATACGTGCTTTTATATACGTGCTTTTATATAGGTGCTTTTATATACGTGCTTTTATATACGTGCTTTTATATAGGTGCTTTTATATACGTGCTTTTATATAGGTGCTTTTATATAGGTGCTTTTATATAGGTGCTTTTATATAGGTGCTTTTATATAGGTGCTTTTATATAGGTGCTTTTATATAGGTGCTTTTATATAGGTGCTTTTATATAGGTGCTTTTAAATACGTGCTTTTATATACGTGCTTTTATATAGGTGCTTTTGAATACGTGCTTTTATATAGGTGCTTTTATATACGTGCTTTTATATAGGTGCTTTTATATAGGTGCTTTTAAATACGTGCTTTTATATACGTGCTTTTATATACGTGCTTTTATATAGGTGCTTTTATATAGGTGCTTTTATATAGGTGCTTTTAAATACGTGCTTTTATATACGTGCTTTTATATAGGTGCTTTTATATAGGTGCTTTTATATACGTGCTTTTATATAGGTGCTTTTATATAGGTGCTTTTATATAGGTGCTTTTATATAGGTGCTTTTATATAGGTGCTTTTAAATACGTGCTTTTATATACGTGCTTTTATATAGGTGCTTTTAAATACGTGCTTTTAAATACGTGCTTTTAAATACGTGCTTTTATATACGTGCTTTTATATACGTGCTTTTATATAGGTGCTTTTATATAGGTGCTTTTAAATACGTGCTTTTAAATACGTGCTTTTAAATACGTGCTTTTATATAGGTGCTTTTATATACGTGCTTTTATATACGTGCTTTTAAATACGTGCTTTTATATAGGTGCTTTTAAATACCTGCTTTTAAATACGTACTTTTAAATACCTGCTTTTAAATACGTGCTTTTATATAGGTGCTTTTAAATACGTACTTTTAAATACCTGCTTTTAAATACGTACTTTTATATA